>NC_136068.1:982661715-982955572 GCF_964261635.1 Lissotriton helveticus
AAGTAGGGGCCGGGGGCCGCTTGTGCCCCTCTTGACCTTTACATGCGGCCTCCTCCTAGTGAACAGCAGTGCGAGCTGCTGAGCACTAGTATCCAGAAAAAAAGTTTAACCTGCAAAGAAATGCTTGTCCGTTTATTTAACATTTTTAAGACCTCCTCACACAGTCTCTGACCCACCCACACCCCTACCACCACCCCTCTGGCATCAGTGCGGCCCTCTGTCACACCACAGACCGTACTTTGATGCCCCTGTGCAAATGTCTGTGAGTACCCCTTCTGTACAGCATGACTAAATATCGCTATCTTAGAAAGTTGATACCTATTGGCTTTGCCAGAGCTGGTTTTTAGATACATCCCTTGCACCGCAAGTCCGTTTCCTTGTACTCAGTCAGACTGATTTCAGTACTGAACAGTAAGTAACAATAATTTTAGGCTGTCTATCTACCTTTAAAATACCTGCTGTAAAGTTCCTTGTTTTCGTATGGCACGTTATGATCCCATGAGCTGAGCGAAAAACTGTTGTTGGTGGAGCTCAGCTGTTCCAATACTCAAGCATTCTTTTTGTCACACTTCTATTCCCATTCCTCAGATCCATCTCTTTGTCACACTTCTTTACACATTCATCAGATCCATCTTTGTCACACTTCTTTACCCTTCCCTCATATCCATCTCTATCGCCCTCACTCTATCTATCTATCGCCCTCACGCTATCTATTGCCCTCACGCTATCTATCGCCCTCACTCTATCTATCGCCCTCACTCTGTCTATCTATCGCACTCATTCTATCTATCGCCATCACTCTATCTATCTATCGATCGTCCTCACTCTATCTGTCTCTCTCTCTATCTATCGCTCTCACTCTATCTATCAACCTCACTCTGTATATCTATCGCCCTCACTCTATCTATCACCCTGACTCTATCTATCGCCCTCACTCTATCTATCTATCGCCCTCACTCTATCTATCGCCCTCACTCTATCTATCGCCCTCACTCTATCTGTCTATCTATCGCACTCACTCTATCTATCGCCATCACGCTATCTATCTATCGATCGCCCTCACTCTATCTGTCTCTCTATCTATCGCTCTCACTCTATCTATCACCCTCACTCTATCTATCTATCGCCCTCACTCTTATCTATCCAACGCCCTCCCTCTATCTATCGCCCTCCCTCTATCTATCTCCCTCTCTCTATCTATCTATCGCCCTCCCTCTATCTATCTATGGCACTCACTCTATCTATCGCACTCACTCTATCTATCGCACTCACTCTATCTATCTATCGCATTATAACAGCATCACTCAGCACCACCACAGCATCACTCAGGGGCACCACAACATCACTATGCGCTACCACAGCATCACTGAACGCCACAGCATCACACGTCGCCACCACAACATCACTCAGCGCCACCACAGCATCAATGTGTGCAACCATTCAACAACAACTGGTTCAAATAGGTTCTATCAATGTTTCAAGCTTTATTACAAATGTCACAAAAAGATGTTAATATTTTACTTCTTTTCTTCGATTTTCACCACAATAAAATACACTGAACATAATCTTCACAAAAGTTATTTACTCAAGTTTAAGCTATTGCCATTATAAATTACAATAACTTTTATTTAAGTATTAATTATTTAAAAAAACAAAAAACATTGTTATTTGTAATATCAATGCATCTAAGTCACGTAAATACAACACAATTTGCATTACAAATGCTATAGGTGTCACATTTGCAAAAGTTAAAAGTATTGGCATTGTAAATGACAAAGCTATTAATTTTGCTATTTTCAAAACCAACACATAAAAAAAATCTCATTAGAAGACCAATATCTCAAACTTTCCTAATGCGAGACCTATTGCATTGCAAATGCTTGTTCTCAATTTCGTTGTAAGTTTTTAAACCACCGGGACCGAAGCAATACAGTAAAACTTTTTTCTTTTCTTCTTTTCTGGTGTGAAATCCTTCTCATCAAAGGTTTCTATATAATTGCAAAAGTATTCTTTCCATTCCTTCCATGGCATGCAAGGTTCACCCTTAGATGGAAGAAAAGGTTGAGGATTTGTTAAGTTCATTAAATTCATGGCACAAGTGACTGTTGTGCGCTCCTGATGTATTTGTTTTAAAGCTGTGGAGAGCACAGACTAAAAATCAGCAATTACACAACTATTGACGTAAAATCTAGCAATTTGTATTGTATCAATTGTGCACTGCTAAATGTAAAATCCTTGCAAACAAACAAGGTGTCCGAGTACACAGTTTAAATATTCTAAAGATATCCCGCAGAATAAAAGTATCCTTTAAATTATTTTAAATGGCGTGAGATAAAATGTACAGGTAGTGAGCTGCCTTAACTATTATCCAAAATTCTTACTTAAATCACTTTGCTGACAGTGCTTCAGGATTAATCCCGGTATAATGTTGAGAAAGAGCGTTTCCTCAACAAGTAGTAGCATATATTGAATTAAGGATATTTTATGAGTCAAAAGCTCACCAGCTTAATAAAGTGTTTTCTTACCCTCAGGTGAGATGCATATAGCGTGGGTGTTGCGCACAATGAGTAAATCAAAATGGCCGCCAGTGTTGTTTATCGTAATGTTTCAATAAGCGATGGGCACACACTGCTGGAGGATGCTTGCTGGAACTTCCGTTGATGACATGCGCTTCACATCGATGTGAGATCGTGAAGCATTCTAGTGGTTGGGCATGGGTGGAGCTAGGGGGTGAGGGGAAGAGGAGGAGCGAGGACAGGAAAGGGGCAGATAGAGTAGGGACAGGGACTGAGGCAGATGTATGAATAAAGCTCAGCAACATAAAGCATAGGTTAAGCGTCTGTCCTTATTTGAATGTCACGACGTGACAACTGGAGACGAGGGTGGGATAAGGTGACCTGCCATCCCCTGCAGAACAAGGAAGAAGCCCTGTCCCGGGCACCAGCAAGGACGTGGTCGCCGTCGCGACCAATGTGCCCCACGAAGCCGCCGCCCATGGACTGAGGCCAGTGGTAAATAAGCAGCCCCACGATCAGGTGATCGTGTAGAGCCCCCGCTTGACCAGCGTGGCGGAGCGCTGCAGTCACAACCCCGAGAGCGCTGGTTCGCGCCAAAACAGCTCGAGTGCACCATGAGTACCCCTGGAGGGTTTGACGTCAAAGAGGAGACTGGGAGCCCACCCCAGCTCTCCTGAAGCGCCCTGAGGAGTGTCCAGAGAAGCGAGGGACCCTTGTGGAGGTGCCGGAAGAGAAGCGCCGATTTTGCCGACATCGGGGCTCACCCCCGATGCGTGAGAGACGGCACGTGGGCAAAAGAAAGAAGTCGGGAGTTTATCCCTGGCCTACCTGAAGGGTGGAAAGTGGCCAAAGATCGTGGGCTACGCTGGAGAAGACCTGCTGGCCGTGAAAGAAGCTCCCGGTGAGTGTCTGGTGTGACTCGGTGAGCTGGAGACTGAATGTATCCCAAATCTCGTGGAGAGTGAGACTTTCCCTACGACGGCCATCTTGAAGTCAGGCAGTCTGCTCCAATCCCCTGTCAGGGATCCAGAGCGGCCATTTTGAGGTTAGGCGAGCCGAGTTTAGTAACAAGCATTGGCAAACATAAAGAAACAAGCATTGGCGATCATAAGAAACAAGCATTGGCAGACACAAGAAAACAAGCATTGGCAACCATAAGGAAGCAAGCATTGGCAAACGTAAGGAAACAAACACTGGCAAACACAAGTGGAAAGGCCACAAGAAGGAAACAAACATTGGCAAGAGAAAGTTAGTGACGCAACAAGCACATGCAAATGCAAAGAAGCAGTCTAAGAAAACAAGCACAAGCAAAGACAACGACAAACAAGCACATGCAAATGCAAGAAGCAGTCTAAGAAAACAAGCATTGAGAAAGACAAAAAGAGGAATAGTGCAACAAGCATTGGCAAATGCGAGAGAACAAGCATTGGTATACGTAAAGCAACAAGTATTGATAAATGTAAAAGACCAAACACTGGTAACTGCAAAGGAGCAAGCATTGGCAAAGGTAAACGAACAAGCACTGATACAAGCAACGAAAGTGGAATGAACAAAAGTGACCGTTAGCAAAGTGGAATGAACAAAAGTGACCGTTAGCAACAAGCACTGACAAAGGCCAGATTTACAGCGCAACAAGCATAAGCAAACGCACGTGTCCAGTATAAGCAAGCCCGAGCAAAAGGCAAGTACCAAAGTAAACTTTCAGCACCACGGGAAGATAAATGATCAACAGCAAGAGAAGCTAAGAAATCAAATGATCCAGAAGCGAGTCTGCAAAGAAGACGGGGAGCAAAGTGAACAGTCCTGTGACCGTAGCAGAACATAATCTTCATCTCTCATGGCGGTGGGAAAGGCAACACAGAGGTCCAATCCCTGCATTGGAATACCACCCCCAGTGACACAGACTGACACCCAGAGTTTGAGTCCCAAATGGAATCGGTGGTTAGAATCACTGGAGGAGTTTCTTGACGCAATCGGTGAACGAAGAGACGGAAAATGTCTAATGTTACTTCTCCAGCTGGTGGGTCATGAAGGCCAACGTTTGATCAACACATTTTCTGAGAAGGACACAGAGACCTATGAAAGACTCCAAGAGAAGTTACGTTCACATTTCCATGCACAAGCGGATGTGGATTATGATCGCATTGCCTTCAACAAAGACCGGCAGGAACCAGGAGAAACATTGCCAAGCTTCATCATCCGGCTGCAAAGTCTGGTACAGTATTGCCATTTCAACACACTTACAAATGAGGAAGCAGTTCGGCTCCGGATAATTGAAGGATGTTCAAGTTCTAGCACGAAGCACAAGATTCTTCGAGGGCATTGGTCACTAAAAGAAATTATCAGGAAGGCTGATGTTGGAGTGCGCATCAAAGCAAGAGACAGATCAAACAAATTGCACCTTAATGCAAGAACCGAGTATACCAGGACAGAGACATCACTCATGCCTGGGAATAAAGTCCAGGAAGTAAATAGAACCAAACGGAGGGAAGATGAAGGCAGATCAGAGATACGACAATGGGAGAGACAAAGGGACATAGAATACTCAACCTCAAAGAATTATTCAACGTCAAGGAGTCATTCAAAGCATGGCACAAACTATTCTGTAGACAATAACGTGTCAAGTGTGACAGATCGCCTGCCCAACAAACGAGCAAGAAAGAGAGACTATGAAAGAATGGACCAGTCAAGTCAACAGTGGAAGTTGATACACAACCACTCCCAAATACCACACTGCCTAACAAACTCGGGATATGAGTGTGAGGAAGCATCAAGCAGCAGAACACTTCACACCTGCAGCACAGACGCCACTACACAAAACAAGTGGGAAGAAGAAGTCAATAGCATAAGACTGACTGATTCACTCAGACACCGAAATAGGGATGATGAACGCCTCCATGGCAGCCGCGACAATGGGGAAACTGAGAGGAGGTTATTACCAGCGGGCGAGCGAAGCAGACATGAAACACCCTGGGATCAAACACGAGAAACAAACACGTGGGTGGCGGGCAGCCTTTCCAGTGAAAGGACATCACAGACACTTCAAGGGAAGTACTCGTAGAAACATCCTAAAGATAACTCCGATGTGAAGAGCAGTTCGTCCTGGCCTATTCATGTCAAAGATCTATTGGTCCAGACCCGCCCCCTGGAACGTCCTCGGAAAAAATCGACAAAGGAAGTCTCTGAGTTAGAAAGCATGTCTGTCCGCTCCTGGGATTTGACACAAGACTCCTCTGAGTCAGAAAGCATGTCTGTCCGATCTTTCGAGTCGACCGAGTTATGGGCCCAACAACGGCCATGGCGTCAATCACTCGAACATGCCATAGACCCAAAGGACCTTCTGCCCATCAAGGTCAACCTATCTCAAACTAACGTCTTTGAATCCTCTATCACTGCACAAGACAACCTGTCACGTCAGTCGCAGACACCTCCTGACATAAAGAATATACCATCATCACAAATGGGGTCAGCGAGGCTGACTCAAAGGATCTCTCGAATAAAAATGGAGAGAAAGGACACTACGCACTGGGCAAGACAAGTCTGCCCAGTCACCCCACAGAAGAAACTTGACGCGGTAACGGAGACAGATCATCCTCAGATGGGAGGAGACCATGCACCTGCTCAGATAGTTAAAGGATTCTACAACCCCAGTTGCGAGTGGGAGTGGGCGAACCAACCAGAGGCAGCGACCGAGTCTCCATACCAAACCAAACTTCTCTCTCCAAACAGTGCATCACTGTCTGGGATGCCTGACGTCGAACCGCAAGACAATGCTGCCTTCGACCAGATAAGATCGAGGGAAGTACAACGACATATGGATCGTCGGAAGAGGACCGGAGCAACCTCCACTCATGAAGGAAATCGTGTATCAATCAAACAAGAGCCATCAAGGAAGCAAAACTGTCACCCTCACGATGAACCCTTCCCAGCCCTCTTACAAGAGGCGATCATGATTGACTCGGAGACTGAAGATGAGTGGTCGGTACATGATCCTATCAAAACCCGTCATGAGCCTGGGAACAAGAAGACCACAAGAGACATTTTACAAGTTCAAAGATGTGCTCCTGTAATCAATGAGACTCTTATCAAAACACTAGAAAGCCACACCAAGGAAATGGACTGGCATCTCCATAGCTTCAACGAGCAACCTACAGACTCATGTGGCTGACGGAGGAACTATACAAATGTTGGACGTTCTTTTTGTTTGTTTTGTTAACAAAGGGGGAGATGTGAGATCGTGAAGCATTCTAGTGGTTGGGCATGGGTGGAGCTAGGGGGTGAGGGGAAGAGGAGGAGCGAGGACAGGAAAGGGGCAGATAGAGTAGGGACAGGGACTGAGGCAGATGTATGAATAAAGCTCAGCAACATAAAGCATAGGTTAAGCGTCTGTCCTTATTTGAATGTCACGACGTGACAATCATCATTTCACTCAAGCTTTCTCCATGCGAACATCTCTCTTGATCTTGCATGCCACATAAGCTCCGCGCAGTAGTAGCTCTCACAAACGGTGTGAGTGCACATCTCTCACAGCAAAAGATGTCGCCTAAGGTTAACCACACAGGTAGGATATTATCCAGAAGAAGCTGTCAGGACATCAAGTCAGCCAAGCAAAATCTTCCCAAATTCACCCCAAAATTCTTCTTGAGATCCTTATCGACATCGCAAGGAGATGGATACGCTCATCGCCACCTCGTAGAAATAATGAAAAGACACGCGCAATGGTGAAATTAAGTGAGTTTATTCCAACAAACCCCTCACACATCTTATGCAGATGCTGGCTTCTAAGTAACTGCCCACACCTCACAGGTAACGGACACAGATAGAATGTCATGGTATAGGGTGAAAGGGAGTACCAATGAAAATAGGGGAATGCAATTTCATCATGGAGTTGTCTCGTGCCACCTTGTGCCACGCGATACAGAAAGGGGTATGTTGCGTGCCACGTAGTGCCACGTGCTGACGTACCTCATTGCAACAGAAATTCGGAGTCTATTATTCAATGATGCTTCGAACGCCGCATACTCTGTAAGATGGTTTATTAAACAGAGGTAAAACCCCACACCGCAGTCCTACCAGGCACCACCGGTCAGCCAACTGCCAGATCACCCCATAGAACAATCCTTTGTCATGTGGAATACATAGGTGTCATAATGAGCTGTAGACCCAGCCTAGCTGAGAATGCTTAAGTACATTACAACACAGGGTAGTACGTTACAATATGCATAGCTACTATGGTTACTCATGGTGTAAGTTCCATATTTACAAATTATATTTTCCTTACAGATTACATATTTAAACAATTTAACACGATTAACGTTACACTTTATAACTTTCGAGAGTGCCATGTAACACTCAGGGTCTCGCCATTAAATGTGAGGACATGTTTGACAAGGAGTGATTAAGGAGAAAAATGTACTTGGGAGAGAAGAGTTTTAATGTCCGTTTTGAAGCTGAATGAACGGAGGAATGTTTCACTTCTAAAGTGCATTTCTAATTGTGATTGAGCATCCTGGCGCTGTGCTAGGGAACCACAGGGATCCTTAACTGAAAGCATTAAGTTGGTTAGATAAGGAGTGACATAGTGTATCAGGGACAAAAAAGAGCTCGATCTTTAAAGATTTTTTAAATATTTCTTCCTGTTAAATGAAATGGAGAGAGTTGGGGAGTTGGTTCCAGGCTTTGCTGCCTAGCACCATAAAGGACTTTACCCCTTGGTTTTTAGTCTAAAGGCAGAGCGCCTCAGGAGATCAGCCTTTGAGGTTCTCAATGTTCGCTGGGTCTTGTAGTGGCACAACTAAACCATGAGATATTTGGGGCCAGTGGACTTAAAGGCTCTGAAGACTAACAGCAGGATCTTGAATAGGATATTTTGTGGATGGATAACCAGTGGAGTTTTTGTGGGGCAGCCGATGCGAATATCCACTTGCGAAGTTGCAGCACCAATCTAGCTGCCGCAAGTTGTTTTGTAGTAATCAAGTCTTGGCATGATTAGAGCATAGGCTACGGTTTTCCTGGCGGCAAGGGATGAGGAAGTGAAAGAATTTTTGGGGGGATTTACCTAGATTGATACTCATGCTTGCCACAGCTGAGGCTTGTGGATGAAAAGAGAGATTGTTGTCAAATGTAACCCTCCCCCCCAGATATTCTTTGTTACTTCCACAGTAGGAGTGCAGGGAAAAGCCTTGACTTGGTTGAATTCTTTTTTGCCTGACAAATCACAATCTGTCAGACTAGGCAGTTACACATCCACACCCCGAAAGATTAAGTATGGTGTACCACAGGGGGCATCATTAAGCCCAACATTGTTTAATGTTTATGTATCATCGTTAGCCATGATAGGGAAGAAGTGGGGCATCAGCATCTGCTCTTACGCAGATGATACGCAACTAATGATTGCCTTAAATGGTGAAGAGGACTCTAAAAACAGACTGCTCAGCTGTCTTACTGAATTATCTAGCTGGATGCACAACCATTGTCTGAAATTAAATGCCGATAAATCGGAGATCCTATTGTTTGGTGGATCCCAACAGCTTTGGGATGACTCTTGGTGGCCCAATACTCTTGGTACACCTCCTATACCAACCCAGACGGCGAGAAATCTGGGAGTCCATATTGACAATGCACTGTCAATGAAAAACCACGTAACAACAATTTGTGGTAAGGGTTTCGCGCTATTGAAAATGCTACGAAGAGTGTGCCCCTGGATTCCCCTGGAGTGTAGAAAGATCTTGGTTCAGTCGTTACTAATGAGTAGACTCGACTACGGGAACTCCCTATTTGTTGGCATGGCGGATTATTTATTTTCGAAGTTACAGCTTGTTCAGAAGGCGGCAGCAAAAGCCGTATGTAACAAAAGAAAATACGACTCCGCTACGAGTTGTTTGAGAGCTCTACACTGGCTGCCAATGAGGGAAAGAGCCTCTTTCAAAATGCTATGCATCACCCATAGAGTACTGCATAATACTGGCCCGACTATCCTAAAAAACAGAATTAATTTCTATGTACCAAATAGAAATCTCCGCTCCCAATTTACTGCGAGAGCTGTTACCACCCGAATAAAGAAGGTCAGGACGGGCGGTCGTGCCTTCTCACATTTAGCGGCAAACTTGTGGAATAACTTGCCAACAGATTTAAGACTCACTGATGATTATCTTATTTTTAGAAAAAAACTCAAAACCATACTGTTCCCTAAGATTCATTAAAAATTATCATCAACCTGTATCAGCTCTCTGTACATTGTTTAATCTTAGCGCCATGATATCCTTTTAGGATGAATGTTAGCGCTTTAGAAATACGTTTAACATAACATAACATAACACAGTGCCAGGGGGTGGAGGAATGGAGTTGGGCCACTATCCTGTTGGGCAGAATATGTTAAATTTTCCAAAAAGTAGAATTCCAGGCTTTTTTACTCCCATTTGAGATTAATGTTTTGCATCCAAAGGATAATGTTGGAGGGACAGTTTTAAAAGTTGTGTTCTGAAGTGAATGACCACTTATGTAGGGAGAGGATCAACTGTGTATCATCTGCGTATGAAGTAGTGGAGATTCCGTATGAGACAATCAGAAAGATTATTGGACCATATAGATGTTAAGAAGGGTGGGGCTAAGGAATGAAACCTGTGGTGGTCCCATAGTGACTGTTCTCGCTGTTGAACATAATTCTCCTAAAACAACTGTTTGTGTCCTATCAGTCAGGAATGATTTGATGCAGGATAAGGCCTTATGGAGACCCTATGTCCTGGATCTGCTGGAGGAGGATAACATCTGAAATAGTATCAAATGCTGTGGAGAGATCCACAAGTATCAATGCCGCATTGTTTCCGGCATCTAGGTTAATTTTGATGGTTTCTGAAATCTCAAGTAAGGCTGACTCGGTGGAATGTTTGGGTCTGAAGCCTAATTGCTGAGAGTGAAGTGAATTAGAGTTTTCAAGGAAGGTGAGGAGCTACTGGTTTACAATTGTTTCCAGTATTTTAGTTAAGCCTGATAGAAGGGAAATCGGACGAAGTGGTGGGGTCATCTCAAGGCTTTTTTTTAAAGGTTTAACAACTGCCAGTTTCCAGGTTGGGGGTACTTCTGCTGTGGCCAGGAATGTATTGAGAATCTGATTAATAAGTGGTTTGACAATATATATGGCCTCATGCATTATGGCCTGCGGGCAAGGATCATAGGGGGAACCAGACTGGCAGGAGAGAATGGTTTGTCAGGAGTGGGTTAAGGAAATATTTTCACATGCAGTCAATACCAGATTGGTAGTGTTTGGGGAATTGTTTGGAGGGAGGTGATTATAGAGTTGATTGTGGGGATGGCCTGTATCTTGTCCTCGAAAAAGGCTGAGATCTGTTCGCAGAGTGCCTGGGATGGAGGAATTTCTCTTGAAAGGGCTTTAGGCTGAAAGAAAGTTTTAGTGATGCTGAAGATGGCTTTTGGGCTGTGATGTGTCTCTTTGATTTTGGTAGTGAAATAAGATTTTTTTGTTTTCTTGATCGTTTCTTTGTAAGATTTCTGGGCCTCTCTAAAGTGGGTCAGGTCTTCTAATTGTAGGTCTGGTGCCATTTGCGTTCAAGATGTTTGTAGTGGCACTTTGGTTCCACTAGGGCCGGGGAGAAACACTGTGTGGATTGCTTTTGCCGGGCATTACAGGGCAGATAGAAGGTGCTACTTCACTGGCTCTGTTGGTGATCTATGCATTGAAAGAATTAAGGTCTTCGATTAACTTAAAATTGAGAGTTGGAACAGTGGTGGACAGTCGATTACTGAAGTTCAGGTTTGATTTCATTCTTCCCCATTTGTAAGGTCGTTAGTACGAGAAAGTGAATCCTGGGTACTGATTGATAGATTGAAGGGGACTAAACAGTGATCAGATCAAAATTGAATAATAGGAGCTCAAGGAGCTAACCAACGATGGTTCATGCAGACCCCATCAACGGTGTGTCCTAATGAATGGGTGGAGGAAGCTATCAGTTGGGGGAGCCATATAATCTTTAGGGTGTTTTGGAAGTTAGTAGCTTCTGAGTTGTCTGGGTCGTCAAAATGAACGGTGAAGTCTCCCAGGGCGGTGAAATTAGCATTGTGAAGTAAGAAGAGGTAAGTACCTCCCCAAAAGTGGTTAGGGAGCTAGGTCCAGGGCCCGGAGGGCAATAGAGTAGGCAACTAGTGAAAGATTGTGAGGCGTCGATCTTGAGGCAGAAGCCTAGGCTTTCTGCTCCTTTAAGGGAGTCTAAGTCAAAGGAGCTACATTGAAAACTATTGAGAGAACGTTTTAATTTTTTTTTATTTATAAAGTTTTATATAGCGCGAACTTGATCCCGAAGAATATCAGAGCGCTTTACAATTTGAGGTGAAGGTAACAAATCTGAACATAAGTCTAACATGGGGAATCTAAAGGGCATTGAATCAACTAGTACAAACATAACAGATCAATATAACCTGAGTGCACGAGTAGGAATGGGCTATGCGATGGAGCATAGAGAGATAAGGGGAGTTGGAGGGTGGAGTTGGAGGGTGGAGTTGGAGGGTTGGGTTGGAGGGTGGAGTTTGAGTTTGAGTTTGAGTTGGAGTGTGGAGTTTGAGTTGGAGGGTGGAGTTTGAGTTGGAGTGTGGAGTTTGAGATGGAGGGTGGAGTTTGAGTGTGGAGTTTGAGTTGGAGTGTGGAGTTTGAGTTGGAGCGTGGAGTTTGAGTGGGAGGGTGGAGTTGGAGGGTGGAGTTGGAGGGTGGAGTTGGAGGGTGGAGTTGGAGTTTGAGTTTGAGCTGGAGGGTAGAGTTTGAGTTGGAGTTTGAGTTGGAGGGTGGAGTTTGAGCTGGAGGGTGGAGTTTGAGCTGGAGGGTGGAGTTTGAGTTGGAGGGTGGAGTTTGAGTTGGAGGGTGGAGTTTGAGTTGGAGTTTGAGTTGGAGGTTGGAGTCGGAGGGTGGAGTTTGAGTTGGAGGGTGGGGTTGGAGTTGGAGGGTGGGGTTGGAGGGTGGAGTTGGAGGGTGGAGTTGGAGGGTGGAGTTGGAGAGTGGAGTTTGAGTTGGAGGGTGGAGTTTGAGTTGGAGGGTGGAGTTTGAGTTGGAGGGTGGAGTTTGAGTTGGAGGGTGGAGTTGGAGTTGGAGGGTGGAGTTGGAGTTGGAGGGTTGAGTTGGAGAGTGGAGTTGGAGGGTGGAGTTTGAGTTGGAGGGTGGAGTTGGAGGGTGGAGTTTGAGTTGTAGGGTGGGGTTTGAGTTGGAGGGTGGAGTTGGAGGGTGGAGCTTGAGTTGGAGGGTGGAGTTTGAGTTGGAGGGTGGGGTTTGAGTTGGAGGGTGGAGTTTGAGTTGGAGGGTGGAGTTGGAGGGTGTGATATGGTCATTTCTTTTGGCCCCATAGACAAAACACAGCCTAGTGAAGGATAGGTTTTAAAGAAGATAAGTAGGTCTTGGAGAGGGCTGCAAAGAGAGAATTACAGTCATCCAGTCTGGAGAGTATCAAAGATTGGACAAGAGTTTTCAGGTCTTGCTCTGGAATGTAACGTTGGATCCCCCAGAGAAGGCACAGTTGGAAGAATGCAAGAACAAAAACCAAATGCACACCAATAAACAGTACAGAGAGAGATGTCTCAATGGGCATAAATGAGTACAAGTAACAGAGTTCAGAACAAAAAAGGGGAAGCGATGTAGTGCGATTCCTCTTTAATCGTATGGATGGCCAGCCGACACGTGTTTCGTCGTCAAGCGGTAACAATGCTTGCACGACTCATCAGGGCTGTAGCGCGCAGGAAATGGACCACAGGTCGCTAAGCCGGTGATACTTCCGACCCGGCCCCTGCTCGAGACCAGGTAGACGCTCGTTGGTGGATGTGGCTCCAGAATCCAAGGGTCATGTGGTTTAAGCGATGCTTTACGTTGAAGAAACAGTGCTCCAAGTGACTCCAGTGAATAAATGCCACAAATGAAGTAAAATAAAGCCTCCGCTTTCGAGGTGCTGGAGTAACTAAGTCGGACGATCCGTAGTAAGTGTCAAGATTCTTGTGTTCACACACAAATGCGCGTTCAGTGGTTTAGGCAAGATGCTGATGGCAAGACCTGCGAGATGAGTGCCTCCTCGCAGCGGTTCCGGGTGCGGAGGGTGGAGTTTGAGTTTGAGTTTGAGTTGGAGTGTGGAGTTTGAGTTGGAGGGTGGAGTTTGAGTTGGAGTGTGGAGTTTGAGATGGAGGGTGGAGTTTGAGTGTGGAGTTTGAGTTGGAGTGTGGAGTTTGAGTTGGAGCGTGGAGTTTGAGTGGGAGGGTGGAGTGGGAGGGTGGAGTTGGAGGGTGGAGTTGGAGGGTGGAGTTGGAGTTTGAGTTTGAGCTGGAGGGTAGAGTTTGAGTTGGAGTTTGAGTTGGAGGGTGGAGTTTGAGCTGGAGGGTGGAGTTTGAGTTGGAGGGTGGAGTTTGAGTTGGAGTTTGAGTTGGAGGGTGGAGTTTGAGTTGGAGTTTGAGTTGGAGGTTGGAGTCGGAGGGTGGAGTTTGAGTTGGAGGGTGGGGTTGGAGTTGGAGGGTGGGGTTGGAGGGTGGGGTTGGAGGGTGGAGTTGGAGGGTGGAGTTGGAGGGTGGAGTTGGAGAGTGGAGTTTGAGTTGGAGGGTGGAGTTTGAGTTGGAGGGTGGAGTTTGAGTTGGAGGGTGGAGTTTGAGTTGGAGGGTGGCGTTGGAGTTGGAGGGTTGAGTTGGAGAGTGGAGTTGGAGGGTGGAGTTTGAGTTGGAGGGTGGAGTTGGAGGGTGGAGTTTGAGTTGTAGGGTGGGGTTTGAGTTGGAGGGTGGAGTTGGAGGGTGGAGCTTGAGTTGGAGGGTGGAGTTTGAGTTGGAGGGTGGGGTTTGAGTTGGAGGGTGGAGTTTGAGTTGGAGGGTGGAGTTGGAGGGTGTGATATGGTCATTTCTTTTGGCCCCATAGACAAAACACAGCCTAGTGAAGGATAGGTTTTAAAGAAGATAAGTAGGTCTTGGAGAGGGCTGCAAAGAGAGAATTACAGTCATCCAGTCTGGAGAGTATCAAAGATTGGACAAGAGTTTTCAGGTCTTGCTCTGGAATGTAACGTTGGATCCCCAAGAGAAGGCACAGTTGGAAGAATGCATTCTTGGCCATGGTGTTGATTTGGGATTGAAGGTTATGTTGTTTGTTCAGGATGACACTTAGGGAGTTTGCACTGTCAACAATGGTAGGTTTACTGTGAAGAATGTTCAGATTATTCATCCATGATTGAACAGGAGGTTGAGAGTTTGAGGTAGACATAAGAAGAAATTTGGTTTAAGAGGGAAAATGTTTTAGGTGATGAGACGTCATCCATTCTTGGATGGAGTTGAGGGTGGTGGCGAGAAGAGAGATGTTGTGAGCGGAGGATACCTTAAGGTAGAGTTGGGTATTGCCGACATAGAGGTGATAAAGGATCTTTTAACAGGGTTCCTAGTGGTTCAATGTAAAGATTAAATAGAGGTGAGGCAAGGATAGAGCCTTGAGGGACACCTTGATCCACAACCTTAGGAGTTGAGAGACAGTTTGCAATCTTAATCACCTGCGACTTCCCCGTAAGGTAAGATTTAAATCACACAAAGTACTATGCCTTCAATTCCCATTCTTTGTTTTAGTGTGTTAAAAAGTGTGGGATGGGTTACTGTATCAAAGGCTGCCGAAAGGTCAAGAAGGATCAGGAGGCAGGAGCTGCCTGAATCTAGGACTCAAAGGGCATCATTGATAACCTGTAGCAGTGCTTTTTCGGTGCAACAGCCTTAACTGAGGCCGGACTGAAATTTGTACAGCAGTGCAGGTGGGGTGCAGCATGGTTGAAAATTAGTTTTTAAAAAAGCGCTATGACATGGCCAACACTCACCTCGAGGGGCAGTGACCTGTTGTCTTAGTATTGCATTATTCCATGCCTTCACAAAAAAAATATTGTCTGATGTCCAAGCTGAAGTTCTCTGCTCAGGCCCCATATGAAGACAGCACCAAAGAGGCATGTCAGAGCAAGGAGCTGTGAGAGCTGTATTCCTTGACATAACATGTTTCCATTGTCCTCTATCTTGAACCATTGTCATAATACACTATGTGACAATCACTACTATTGTTTCCATGTTCTAAATGAACAATTTCAAACTACACACTAACAACTGAGAGGGCTCTCAGAGACTTCAACCGCAACGTTCCTAATCAAGGACATCCCAACTGTCCGAGGCGAATGTTGTACAATATGTCTAATTGCATGCCTGAATTAACTGTGAGAACAACTAAACTCAACCTACTGCTATGAGAGAATCTTCACATGTATTTTGTTGTAAAATGTTTCTTCTTGCTTGTTCTTCATTGGTGCATATCTCAAGAACCATGTACTTGTTTTGACATGTATGGAAGTTGTTGTCTAAAGTCCTATAAATGGACGTGCTTTTCTCTGTACCCTGGAACCCCCTAATAAGGTGAATCTAATGTCTTTGTCATTTGGGCAGATTCACCCACAAGGTTAGAGGAATTTGTGTTGCAACTTAATCAGACACAGCCCAATCTGCAATTTACGTGTAACTGGGATAACCAACAGAGCCCGTTGTTGGACCTTTAATCCAGATTAACGAGGGTAAAATGATTACATCTTTATATAGAAAACCAACAGAAAGAAATACTCTCCTGTCATATAAATTTTCACACACAATCCCTCAGAGAAGGGCTCCCCTACAGTCAATTTTGAGATTAAGACAAAACTGTACTAGCAAGTGTGGAGGACAATGTGTCTGGATGTTTAGGAGGTTGCTGCTTCCCAGGAGACACACTGTCACAGACTGCTGTGCTATTGGAAGAGGGGCCAAGCCTGATTTCCCCATGCCTCACGCTTTTGAAGGACCCACCCACCTCCCATGGCACAGTACGTTCAGGCGGTTGCTGCTGCCCAGAGGACTCACTGACACAGACTGCTGTGCTGTTGGAAGAGGGGCCATGCCTGATTACCCCATGCCGTGCACTTTTAGGAGACTGCCACTTCCTGCAGTGACTTGGGACGTTCAGGCGGTTGCTGCTGCCCAGGGGACTGTCCCAGACTGCTGTGCTGTTGGAGGAGGGACCTTGTGTTGATGGAGCAAGGTGGAGAAGAAATGTTTTGTATACCCCTTGTGAAGTCACACTTTGATAACATGTAATCTGAATTAATAGAGTGGTGCATAAGAATAACCAACCTAGAATAAAAACTTGGACGTATACACACGTGGGAAACTAATATCTGCTTATCTTGCAATTATAATTAACTAACTATGTAATTTTGTCGTGTTCTGTAGTAATATGCTGCATTGATATAATGGGATGAAGCATAAATGTGCTTTTGTTTATGTATTTGTGGCTAGAAACGGGACCTAAAGTGAGTATATTACGCATAAGTGCCGCTTATCCGCTAGGTAACTACTAATAGGGAAAACCTTATATAAGGGGGAGGTAAACAGAAAGGCTATTTTTCAAAA
Organism: Lissotriton helveticus; assembly: GCF_964261635.1. Taxonomy (NCBI): domain Eukaryota; kingdom Metazoa; phylum Chordata; class Amphibia; order Caudata; family Salamandridae; genus Lissotriton; species Lissotriton helveticus. Next base: position 982,678,656 of record NC_136068.1, read on the forward strand.
TATAACGTTTATTTGTGTTTGTTTCCATGATAGTTCCCATTCTGACTCGAGAGGCCTGTGACAAAATGGAGTCACTAGTTTACTGTGACATCCAAAGACAGAATGCATGCGCAGCCGGAGAGATGAGAATAAATGTGAGCTGCTTGGGCCTGTGCGGAAGGCGGTTCAAGGCCACCGTGGCCTGGAAGTCTAGATGGCTATCAAATGATGAGGGCAATGGTTCTGAACGTGAGAATATTGCTTGAAGTTGCGAGTTAAGGAAACTCGACTAGGCTGGACTTGAAGAAACAATGGGGGCATTAAAAAAACCCTGACAGGAAGAAATTGTATAATGTGGAGATGAGGTTATGCTTATCCATCCCTGAACTGACCAATGAGGACTCGGCTTTTCTTTAAAAGTTACTCTTTTAGATAGATAGAGCTAGCGAAAAAGGTATAAAAAGTGCTGATTGTACCGAGTAAAAAACGTCTTCTTGATTTCCTCCCGAGATGCTGCCGGATTTCTGATGTTCCTGTGATGTAAGAACACTCTTCTTGACTTAGGATTTTTCTTTGCAGGAATGGCACTTTAGTGAGGGATTTTTAGTTAGTGAGTCAGGAGAATGGACTTTGGGAACTATCTGATTTTTGCTAATACTTGCGTTCTGAACCTAAAAATTGCTATTGTTATTTTCTGAAAATTTTCTAAAATAAATGAAATTAACTATTTTGAACTAAAAACTTTCGTTTAAATGTCATTTAAGGATTCAGAAAATAAAGAAAGAAAAGAAACTTTAGACATGTTAATTGCTCTAATAAAATTAGATAAATGGGAAATTAAAGCTGGTCTCGAGTTTTCCTACGCCTAATTTTCTTACTAGCAGACTCATCGACCCTTATGATGATATGTCTAAATGTATATTTTCTGATGATAAAACCATGGTAAACTTTCTAAAACTGCAGAAGTATATAATATAAACGTTTAGTTAATTTAGATATTTCGCTATGATACAGCAGCTCCCCATTGAGATTCACTGATTCCAAGAGTGAGATAGAAATTGTGTGTATGAAACTCACAGTGATATGGACCCCACTGGTGAGTGAATGTATGTTCTGGTGTTACAGGGATAAGTGAAATGGTTTCAGAAATTATTTTTGGAGTAGCGCTGCATCAGTGTGATTCCCTAACACTGTGTGCTTTTTAAGGGGTGCAGCCAGACGAAGCCTGGGCAAAGGGCGGGCCCATTCTGAGCCCCCCATCGCCAGGAAGAGGAAGGGCTGACCTTCTTGGTTCATAGACTCCTTGTACTTTGTGGTAAACCTACCTTTCACACCTTAGTTGTTCAGCTATACTAGCCCCTGCCCGCAACTCCCCTGCCGACTGTTGTGCAGAGGCTATTGAGTTGCAATGTACAGGAGGGGTCCCTGTGTGCTAGTGGCTCCACTGGTTCTCACCTTACTGGATCCGAGCTGTTGTTTTCCAGGCAAAAGGGTCAAGACCTGCGCAATAGTGCTGGACAGCTTGCGGTGTGGGTAAACTATTCCTTGATTACCTCTATTGAAATCCGTCTCAAGAAGTGAGACTACTCGCTCTAGATACTCCATTGGTCCTGCTTCAAGCTGGTAGCCGTTTTACCTCCTCGACTACATCAGCCTTATTGGGCACACTTGGACGCACCCATGTCAGCTTGCAACAGGGCTTTTTATGCCCCACGATTTGTACTGAACTTATCTGAACTAGAGCAGCACTGGCCTGTGATGTGGGTCTAGTGATACCTTTTCTGACCAATTGTTATCTTGTTATACAGTAGTAAATTAATTTTATTCCCCGCGGGCTAGACTTTTAAAACGCAATTTGATTGTTATGTCCATATAGAGCGCTCTATTCAAGAACTCTATGATTTCTTCTCCCCTTTCGAGTTACTAAGTGTCAATGCATTTGTTTAGGTGTTTTGTTTTTTATCTGTAATGGGGAAAAGAAAAACTACAGATATTTTAACAGAAGGAAAAAAGACTACAAAACAGGCCAAGCACACAATGTTGAATTGTGCCCTCGATGAAATTGATTTTTTTGATAGAAGTCGAGGGCTTGTTGAAAACTACTGAGATGAGGAAAAGCCCTGCTAAATCTAGAGGTACCCAGGGCAATAGTAAATCCTATCTTGTTAAGTCATGTGGAAGGGAGACAGGGGAAAACACTACGGAAGCTATTGTACGTGAAGTTAGCTTGCAAGTCGCATGCCATAATTCAGTGACTTCAGGAGATCGAGGGGGTTACTCTGTAGCCTGTGAACCCATCTTTGGTACAATTTTGGTTGAGTGTACGTACAAACAGATTTCAAATATTTGGGGAACTGTAAAATGATGTATTGCATTTTGCCCCTTACCTAAGGACATTTCTCCCATTATTGATCTGCAACAACACTCATCCCAACACACAGAGGCGATGGTTGGGGCTCAGCTTAATTTAAGAAAAACAGAAATCATGTGGGTTTGAAATCTGCTGTTATCTCACTCACACATCTTACAGAGAAAGTGGAGAAGTTGGGGCTGCTTCTGGAGTCTTTCGTCAAGGGAGGGATGGACAATAATCCAAGCTGCCCTGATACACAAGGACCAATGCTTCCTAACATGGGTTCCCAGGTTCTGACACAAGCCAGAGACATTTTCCCCACAGAGAGTGGTAATTTATAGAAGAGGACATTGGCAACAGCGGGTACCAATGTAACTGCTATCTTTGGCGGTGGCGTCAGACCAAATCCTCTAGTCCCATACACTAGGAATCCAGTACTTCACTCTTGCGCTTGCCAGCTTGCCAGCTGAGTGGTCGCTCCCTTTGGCTGCGGTATCGTTGCTTAGCGCTTCTTGCTGCAAACTGTGTCATTTAAATTGCTTGCTGTGCGCTTTGTGTTCCGCTTTGATTGTTTCACTGCTCAGATTGCCAGCGCGACTTTCCGACCTTTAAAGTGTATTCCCCCCAAGCGCCCTCCATTTTGTTGTTGTTGTGCTCCTACCTAGCCCGCCCCGCCTCCCAGCTGAGACGCCTTCCCACAGACTACTTCAGCGCTCCGTTACCTGGAAGCGCTGTGACTCACTCGACGCTTGCCAGCTGAGTGGTCGCTCCCTTTGGCTGCGGTATCGTTGCTTAGCGCTTCTTGCTGCAAACTGTGTCATTTAAATTGCCTGCTGTGCGCTTTGTGTTCCGCTTTGATTGTTTCACTGCTCAGATTGCCAGCGCGACTTTCCGACCTTTAAAGTGTATTCCCCCCAAGCGCCCTCCATTTTGTTGTTGTTGTGCTCCTACCTAGCCCGCCCCGCCTCCCAGCTGAGACGCCCTCCCACAGACTACTTCAGCGCTCCGTTACCTGGAAGCGCTGTGACTCACTCGACGCTTGCCAGCTGAGTGGTCGCTCCCTTTGGCTGCGGTATCGTTGCTTAGCGCTTCTTGCTGCAAACTGTGTCATTTAAATTGCCTGCTGTGCGCTTTGTGTTCCGCTTTGATTGTTTCACTGCTCAGATTGCCAGCGCGACTTTCCGACCTTTAAAGTGTATTCCCCCCAAGCGCCCTCCATTTTGTTGTTGTTGTGCTCCTACCTAGCCCGCCCCGCCTCCCAGCTGAGACGCCCTCCCACAGACTACTTCAGCGCTCCGTTACCTGGAAGCGCTGTGACTCACTCGACGCTTGCCAGCTGAGTGGTCGCTCCCTTTGGCTGCGGTATCGTTGCTTAGCGCTTCTTGCTGCAAACTGTGTCATTTAAATTGCCTGCTGTGCGCTTTGTGTTCCGCTTTGATTGTTTCACTGCTCAGATTGCCAGCGCGACTTTCCGACCTTTAAAGTGTATTCCCCCCAAGCGCCCTCCATTTTGTTGTTGTTGTGCTCCTACCTAGCCCGCCCCGCCTCCCAGCTGAGACGCCCTCCCACAGACTACTTCAGCGCTCCGTTACCTGGAAGCGCTGTGACTCACTCGACGCTTGCCAGCTGAGTGGTCGCTCCCTTTGGCTGCGGTATCGTTGCTTAGCGCTTCTTGCTGCAAACTGTGTCATTTAAATTGCCTGCTGTGCGCTTTGTGTTCCGCTTTGATTGTTTCACTGCTCAGATTGCCAGCGCGACTTTCCGACCTTTAAAGTGTATTCCCCCCAAGCGCCCTCCATTTTGTTGTTGTTGTGCTCCTACCTAGCCCGCCCCGCCTCCCAGCTGAGACGCCCTCCCACAGACTACTTCAGCGCTCCGTTACCTGGAAGCGCTGTGACTCACTCGACGCTTGCCAGCTGAGTGGTCGCTCCCTTTGGCTGCGGTATCGTTGCTTAGCGCTTCTTGCTGCAAACTGTGTCATTTAAATTGCCTGCTGTGCGCTTTGTGTTCCGCTTTGATTGTTTCACTGCTCAGATTGCCAGCGCGACTTTCCGACCTTTAAAGTGTATTCCCCCCAAGCGCCCTCCATTTTGTTGTTGTTGTGCTCCTACCTAGCCCGCCCCGCCTCCCAGCTGAGACGCCCTCGCCCCTCCCCCTCCACTATCCATATATGACAGTAGCTCCCGCGCGCAGCGTTCACGCGCAGCGTCCGCGCCCAATCCGCGCCGAAGGTGCGCCAAAGGTAAGCCCGTCTACGCCCGTCCGCGCCTGGACCGCGCCCAGCGCCAGACCCCCTGCCCCTCGCGCTGCCCAGCCCCCCCGCATTACCTACGATGCCGCCACCCTCCTAGCCCTTAACTCCGGTCGCGCCCCAAACTGCGTCCAAGCCGCTCCCGGACACACCCATGGACCTTTCTCCTGCTACTCCTGCAAATTCATCGGCACCGACAACATCTCCGCTACGACCACAACACAGACTCCTGACCCCAACCACCTACAATGCATCCTTCTCAACACCCGATCAGTCCACAGACACGCCATTGACCTATGGAACCTACTAGACACCATCTCTCCGGACGTCGCCTTCCTAACAGAAACTTGGATGAACGCTTCCTCCGCCCCAGACATCACCATTGCCATCCCTGAAGATTATAAGATCATTCGTAAGGACCGCACCGACCACACAGGAGGAGGAATCGCTATCGTCCATAAGAAGTCAATCCGCATCTCAACCAGCTCTGACGCCAATCTCACCAACTCTGAACACCTTCACTTCCAGATCCACATCGACCCCAAGACCACACTCAGAGGCTCCCTCCTCTACAGACCACCAGGACCCCGCGCAAAATTCAGTGAAGACATCACGGACTTCATCACTCCTCACGCGCTCCCCTCCAAAGACTACATCCTTCTGGGAGACCTCAATTTTCACCTTGAAAAGATCAACGACCGCAACACCACCACCCTCTTGGACAATCTCGCCAACCTCGGACTTAAACAACTGGTCACGTCCCCCACCCACATCGCAGGTCACACACTCGACCCCATCTTCACCTCCAGCAATCATGTCTCCTTCAGCCACACTACGGAGCTCCTCTGGACTGACCACAGCTGCGTTCACTTCACCTACAACAAACCAAAACCCACCAACCACCTCCAACCAACCCTGCAAAGAAACTGGAACAAAATCACCACGGACCAGATCTCCGCATCGCTCCTTCTAAACACCCCAGCCCACTCTTCTAACGCAAACGAAGCCGCCGCCAACCTCACCCTATGGTTATCCAACACCGCCGACACCTTAGCACCCCTGAAGAAACGTCAAAACAAACCTGCCAGCAAAAAGGCCTCATGGTTCAACGATGATCTTAAGAAGTCCAAGAAACTCTGCCGCTCCCTCGAAAAGGCCTGGAAAAAAGACCCAACTACTAGCACCAAGGACGCCTTCAAAAACGCCACCCGCACTCACCACCAACTAATCCGAAAGGCCAAGAAAACAGCATTCAAGGATCGACTTGACAACAACGCCCACAACAGCAAGGAACTCTTCAACATCGTCAAGGAATTTTCCAATCCCTCGGCCAACTCCAACGACATCACCCCCTCTCAAGCCCTCTGCGACTCCCTAGCCTCATTCTTCCACAACAAGATTGCAGACATCCACAACAGCTTCGACAACCAACCCGGAAACCAACCCACCCTACCTTTTGCTGAACATTCTCCCCCCGTGAACACCCTTAACGACTGGAACCCAATCTCCACTGAGGACACAATCCGCCTGATGAATTCCATCCACTCAGGATCCCCCACAGACCCATGTCCTCACCACATCTTCAACAAAGCAGACTCCGTCATAGCACCGCACCTCCGAGACGTCATCAACAGCTCCCTCAACTCCGCCACCTTCCCGGAAGACTGGAAACACGCTGAACTCACCGCCCTTCTGAAGAAGCCCACAGCGGACCCCACCGAACTCAAAAATTACCGCCCCATCTCGCTCCTTCCACTCCCGGCCAAAGTCATCGAGAAAGCTGTCAACAACCAGCTCGCCGCCTTCCTCGAAGCCAACAAATCCCTCGACTCCTCACAATCTGGCTTCCGAACAAAACACAGCACTGAGACCGCCCTCATCGCAGCAACAGACGACATTCGAACTCTACTGGACAATGGAGACACAGTCGCCCTCATCCTCCTCGACCTCTCTGCAGCATTTGACACAGTCTGCCACAGCACCCTTTTACAACGCCTCAATAACATCGGAATCCAAGGAAAAGCACTTGAATGGATCACCTCGTTCCTCACCGGAAGAACTCAGAAAGTCCGCCTCCCACCATTCAAGTCCGAGGCCACTGAAGTCATCTGTGGCGTACCACAAGGATCCTCACTCAGCCCCACCCTCTTCAACGTATACATGAGCCCCCTCGCGGCCATCGCCCGCCAACACAACCTCAACATCATCTCTTACGCGGATGACACTCAACTTATCCTTTCTCTCACCAATGACCCCAGCACCGCCAAAACTAACCTACACGAAGGAATGAAAGAAGTTGCCGAATGGATGAAACAAAGCCGCCTGAAACTGAACTCAGACAAAACAGAAGTCCTCATCTTAGGTACATCTGCATGGGACGACTCCTGGTGGCCGGAAGCCCTCGGAAAAGCACCCATCCCGACAGACCACGCACGGAACTTAGGCGTCATCCTGGATTCTTCACTCTCAATGAATAGACAAGTCAGCGCCGTATCCTCTTCCTGCTTCAATATTCTTCGCATGCTTAGAAAAACATTTCGCTGGATCCCCACAGAAACAAGGAAAACAGTCACCCATGCTCTGGTCACGAGCCGACTGGACTACGGAAACACCCTCTACGCAGGCACTACCGCTAAACTCCAGAAGAAACTCCAACGAATCCAAAACGCCTCAGCCAGGATCATATTAGACATCCCACGCAACGAACACATCTCTGGTCACCTTAAAGACCTCCACTGGCTACCCGTCAATAAGAGGATCACTTTCCGACTACTAACCCACGCACACAAATCACTCTACGACATCGGACCAGAATGCCTCAACTCACGACTGTCCTTCTACACCCCCTCCCGCCAACTACGTTCTTCCGGCCAAGCCCTCGCCACTGTACCTCGCATCAACAAGACCACCATGGGAGGCAGATCCTTCTCATACCTGGCTGCTAAAACAAGGAACTCACTCCCCGCTTACCTTCGCCTTACCCAGAACCACCTAGCATTCAGAAAGCAACTTAAAACGTGGATATTTGACAAATAATCCTCCTCCCCTTTCTAAGCGCCTTGGGACCCTCTGGGTATGTAGTGCGCTATATAAATTCTCTGACTTGACTCTGACTTGACTACTTCCAACAGATAACAGGAGCACTGCAATTAACTGTGCCTCTAATCACAAATTTCAGGCAATTAATTTTGAGCTTCCTACTAGAAGGTCCTTTTTTAGGTCGAGCCTAACGCAGCGCGCATGCGCTGCTCTGCGTGACTTTTAGTAAGGGGCCTCAGAAAGCTCACCACACGCTCGTGTGTGTGTTTTTTTTGGGTCCCAGGCTATTGGCCTTTGCGTGCGTCTTTCTAAGAAAGACAGCACGCAATTGGGCAAAGGCTGATTTTTGCCCCACCTTATCTTGGAATGGTGACGCAAACGGCCTAAACCATGCGGTTATGCGCAGGCGCACGCAGTATGCCATCTGCTTCGGGTCACATTTCAAATCTTTTTTAAGTTGCTTTCACTTTCACTTTCACAGCCGCATTCTTACAGCGCACACATGGGCCATCTGGGTTTAATTATCGTGTGCACGCTTGTCTCCCACGCAGTGTCTCTCCCCCCTCTTTCAGGCTGTGTTTGTAAGTATTCTCTGTGCGCTGGAGTTACGATGTTTATGGAGCGGCGTGCATGGGCCATCTGTTTTTAAAAAAAATTATTTGTGTACATTAAACAGCTATGAGGACAGTCCGGCTAGGAGGAGCTTCATAGGGCCCTTCCTTGGTAGGTCTCACATGCTCCAGTGTTGTCACTTTCCATAGCCTGCCCGCTTGTTGCAATCCGCATCTTCGCTGGAAGCTTCCTGCTGCTGCCTGGTATTGGTAGGCGGCGCTAGGACTGCGCAACTTACCTGCCTCCCACACCTATCGGCTCTTGCGCTTAGTCGGGTTCAGACAAGGCTGCTGCTCCACTGTGGATATCACCCCCGACCACACATCATGGACAGTCTCATCCACACCCTTCAGGACTCGGAGTTGGCGGGCCGCTTTCAGCGCACATGTGGGCTGTACGCGGCTCCCACAGGAAGCAAATACATGCAAAACGGGGAGGCGAGCATCTCAGCAATGGTAATGGGTGCCCCACCCTGTGTGAAGTGGGCCATGGGGCGCCCTGCCGGAATGGGAGTGTGGAACGTTCCAAAGGAGTGCCCTTCAACGGAATCCACAAGCAGGTAGTGTCTGCAGAGGGATACCAGTGTTGTCATGACTAGAGAGTGGTCGTATGTCATGTTGTGCGACAACTAACTGCATCCTGCCCTGGCTTGAAGCTAACAACACTTTGCGTACTCTTGCAACATTAAAGCCAAACTACAACTCCAGAAGGCAATCTGCTGCTGGTGAAAAGCATGAACTCGCTGATGGTGACGCATGTGATATGAGGGCATTTGGAAGCTGACGAGCAGGGGTACGCTTACTGTCGCAGGTGCCCCCTCCCCGGTTGTGACAGACACAACAAATAGAGTCCCAGGTTTGACTCTGAGCCTCCGGCGTTTGAGTCCACTTTGAGACTGGATAAATCATGGGTCTCTGTCACCCACACTTTGTGAACAGTGTGCCCTATTTTCTTTCAGAACATGTTGCGGGTCTTTCATGAACCATATCTCCAACTTTAGGACACTGCTCGTACACTGGTGCTCGCTGGGGTGGGGCTGGGTTGCCGTAGTTACAGCCCACATTCACGGTGAAGGATCAGGAATGCTGTGCACGCTGAGCTGTCAGTTTGCCACCCAATTTGCAGGCACTCCCACCCAGGTGGCACCCAACGCCCACTGTTGCACAAATCCAGTGAAACCACAAGATGTTAAATATTGTATTTATTTCCCTCCATTGCCCTCACCTGAGCAAATATTGTTTAAAGCCCCCTGCAAATGAATACCATCGCTGCTTGCTCTTGGTCCCACCCCAGGCCTCCTTTTCCCACCACGCTTCACTTCCTGTCTCTTTATGTCAAGCTTACAGAGTCTTTTTCATCCCTGATTTCTCCTTTTGTAACTGTTCTCGTCCCTTTTTGTTACTCCATCCATCTCTCCCTTAGCTTCATTAATCTGAGTAAAATTCTGACGAATAGAAACAAGTGCAGGCCCCCATGACGTGGGTGGTGAGCAGTGGCGTAAGGGGAAATTCCCTTCCCCGTAACCCTCAGAATATGACGAGGGGGCCTGTGTCTCCCATATTTAACAGGTGTACATCGTCCTTGGGCTGAATGGCGACCCTTTGAAGGATTTGGGGACCCCAGCGCAGCAGGGGCTTGAGATACATTTCTGGTGGTGAACCAGAACGAAGGGGCATATTATCAAGAACGGAGTTAAAAATTATCCAGCTTTAGCGGCAGTTTTCCGCCGCTAAAGCAGCCATAAAGGGCTTGATAATATGCCCTTGAGAATTCCAATAGAAGTCCATGTTCTGGTGTAAACATGGGCTTCTATTGGAATTCTCCAGGGCATATTATCAAGCCCATTATCGCCGCTTTAGAGGCAGTTTTCTGCCGCTAAAGTGGCGATAATTTTATCGCTGTTCTTGATAATATGTCCCGTAATTCGTACCATTTAGTTTTACACGGACTGTACCACTAACCTCACTCCCATAGTCATTCCTTGCAGATGCCAATGCTTGACATTCAAGTGTAGTCCCGATTAAAAAAAGAAAACCTAAAAGTGACCGTCTTCATTGCCGTATAAGGGCACTGCACCCTTATGGGATCACGTGGACATTGAATGAGATGGGGGCACGTGCAACTCTGCAGAACCTCCTCCCCAGAAGCAGTTTCACTTGTAGGTCTGGTGCTGCTGTTGAACCAGCAGCGATTTGTGTTCAGGCATCCTAGGTTACCTTGGTGAAAATCAACATTTTAATGTTTTTATTATTCCCCATGGCCCTTGTCAGCTTCTTTCTCCAGAGAAGAGTATATATGTGATAAGAGGTGCGGCGACTCCCTCAAAATAAACTCTGTAAACGGTACTGTGCAAACATGTTTTTTCTCTGCTTGCTGGAATATAACTGTAAAGCAGGGGTGAGCACAATCGTGCTAGGTGGACAGGTATTGTAAAAGTGCTGATATATGGTGCACACCAAACAAGTTTTTGGCAGAACGCTGCACACCTTCGGGAACTGTCTGTCAAAGTTACGCCTCCATATAGCGCCTAATCGCCGCCTCTAGGCGTCTGCGTGGGTTCACGGTTGTGCGTCAGAGAAACTTGGCAGGAGACAGCGAGCTGGAATCTGAAGTCTTCCACTGCTGCAGTTTCTTCACCTGCTCAAGCAGGTGTGAGAGTCGAATCTTGGCCTCTCTGCTGAGACTTCAATAACGTCGCCCTCTACAAGAGGATATTGCATCTGCCCATTTTGAGCCGACCTAACGCCTTTCACAATGGCTTCCGGTTATTGCTAATCTGTCACAAGAAATCTGGATCCATACCAGTCGATCTGAAAAGTAGTTTTGATGATAACTAGTCTTTATGTCTGAGAGAGTGGAGCGCACCCAAAAGCGTAGCTTGGTCAGTCAGATTGGGGGGCTGTGAGCTTCAGAGTTCCCAACCATCATGCAGACTTCCGTACAGAACAGCACTGCTTAAAGAAATAGGCAAAGTCAATATCTCTGGTTAAATACTTATAAGGTCCCAAAGGCGAGACCTTTTGGCTATGCCAATGCCTTTTTTCTGTATGTGAAGAACCCTTACTCGAGGGATACGAATTAAAATTAACTCGGTTGGCATCTGGGCATGTGCGACTGTCAAAACAACACAGGAGCAGCCTGGTTCAACAAAATGCAATTGGTAAATAATAAAAAGGACAAAAAGGCAAATGTCTGCAGCATTTGTTCATCAAAATCCGCCAGTAGAGATTATCTTAAGAGTCATGAAAATGCAAAAATTCTCAAAAGTGTATCTGCCCGTCACTTCTGCTAAGCTGCAGTCACCTCCCATAGATGTACGAGGGCGGTATCATTGGGGCCACAACTCCGCTACCTGGATAATACGTGAAACCCAAGCATGCCCCTTCCACTACTGGCATCTAATCAGTAGCAGCTGGTGTACTTGCAAAGTGAAGAGGCGGGGAGGAGGGTGGGACCAGCGACGATGGACAACCAAACAAAACAAGCTTTGGCATAGCCAATATGTCTCGCCTTTGGGACCTTATAAGAGTTTAGCCAGACCATTGGCTTTGCCAATGTCTTTAAACTATGTTGTAGAGAATTGTGGTTGCTGTGCAGCATGTTGAAAAGCTATAATAAAAAAGTATTCTAAGCATTTTTTTAACATTATTTATATAACCAAGAAGACATTATGTACACTGAGCTCTTGTAAGCTCTAAAAGACAGCTGTGATGAACAGGAATGAAAGATCAATCCCTGTGTAGGAAAAATGAGTTGAGGGTTGAAGAGAAACAAACCCTTGACCTTTTTTACTCCCTCCCTTAGGAATATGGAGAATGCACTAGCCCTGAGGCATACTGTCAGCAAAACACAAGTGGATATCTGTAACAAATGAAAGGTACAAGCCTTAAGGTGTGTGGCTGATGCAAACCAAAAACTCACACAAGCAGAGTTTATTATTGATGAAGTCTCTGCTAAACACAGGATGTCAAACAGATTATCTGTGTGAAATCCCTAGGACTGATCCACCAGGTCTATCTCAATGCACATATACATTTTGGCAACATAAATGAGGGAGGACGTGGAAGGTCATCAGGTGTGAGTAGAGCAAGCAGAGTCAAGTAGAAGACCGGAGCACACACTATACACAGCTAGGACAGCTGCTGCAAGCTCTGACAGCCATCACAGTACAGACAGCATCAGTAGCACTTCGTCCCTTGTCTGCAAGACTGCACAATACATGCTGTGCCCTATAGCGGCCATGTTCTCAGGCAAAAAAACTACTTGGTTAGGAACATGATTTGCCAATAAAAGCTTTGACTTAATATTATGGTTTTAAATACAGACCAGAGTCAGACACCATAGAAATACGTGGTACAAATACAAGGGAACAGACTGAATCAATACGCAAAAATCATAGCGCAATAGGGCAAACACTTTAGTTGAAAAGCATAACTATACCTCTGCAGTCATCACCCATGCCATTACAACATCTCCTATATAGACTCATCACCGTCCCAACCACATACCCTGCACTGTGTAGCTTGATTTCCATGTTGGTAAACAGTTCAGTGCCAACACAGGGGTTTAAAGTGCTATACAAATACTACAATACTACAAGTGAGCAAAGGCTGTAATTGGTACACTTGAGAAGCAACAACCTTGCCACCAAGATATTTATGATCAAAGTTAGGGTCTCAATGAATGTCCGCTTCAAATAAGGATAGTGGCATGGTGTGGGCGACATCTCTGCAATGTTGTCAGTCAGAAACACGAGACCAACTGCCCAGGAATCAGCCAGGCTAGACTGCGACCAACCTTAATGTGGTAGGGGCTTGGTTTTTTTCCTGGCTGGCAGGGCTCACCATAATTTCATCTTCATACCGCAAAAGGCAGATTCCAGGCCAGATTCTCACAATGGGAAGGGGAGCGCAACTCAACCAAGTGCCTTGGAGTCATCAAGGCTAGCCAGAGCCATTGCGACCAATCTTAATGTGGCAGGGTATGATGCCACCACTTTGCATAACTTTATCTCTAATCCTAAGAAAGTCAGATTGCAACACCTATCTCTACAAGGTGAAGGGTTGACAGGATGGCACCAAGCCCCCAGAAATCAGAAAGACTATCCCAAGACATGACAACCTGCCTTAAAGTAGTCAAGTGGTGCCTGTGCGGCCTAAAGTTCGTTCTTGCATAAACAAAAGCAGACCAAGGCTCTGCTCTCATAGATTCATTTATTCTACGGAGACTGGTGAAGGATACATTGCCAAAAAGAATATTTAAGTGAACGTGGAACTCGTATATCAGCAAACAGCTGTACAAAGCTAATTTACTTGGGGAGCCTTTAATGCTGAAAACGTTTAATACTCAAGTCAGATTGCACAAATATAGTTGTGCAGCAAAGTTTTACACTGGCATTCCACTTTATCAAACAAACAGTAATGATGATTTTACAAGAAGCTTCGTTTGGAACAAAATCACAAATTAACTTGGGCAAACTTTCCACGTAATTTGTCCATTTCCATCACCAGTTCTTCACTCGGAAGCTTTCTTTCAAGGTGAACATACCTAGATACTTGTTCTTTGGACTAAAGAAAGAGTTGCAGCGCTAAGTGCATATTGCTCGGGCGTTGCAGGGTGGGGGGCCTTCACGAAGATTGTTAAAGGGGCACTGTGCCTTCTACTGCAAAAAAAGATGAATTAACCGAATGTCCCGTAACTAATGCGAGCCTGCTTGGTGCTTAATAATGTAAGTCTCGGAGGACAAGCTGCAGCAGCGAGAGGAGAGGAGGCCTCGGTCCCTGGGGGAGCCCGTGCACACAAGAAGGGTCAGTTTCAGTGACTCATGCGCTTCAGGAAACGGCGGAGGACGGATGTTAGGTACCGTTGGCTAAAGGGCAGGGCAGTTTAAAGGTGTCACACGTTACAGGTTGGCAGCTTTGCTTTCCCACCCACTCCTCTGACGAGTACATTTGCCCTCATAAATGCCATTAGTGATGACGTGGCATTGCGTGACGTCATCAATAGAGCCAGTGCCATTGAGATACACTACAGCAGGACCCTAGCTACCGATTCCCTAGTTTTTACAACCACAGCATTCTCCCAAAAAAGCATTTTCATTTAAACAAACGTACCCTTCCTTCCCAGAAGTGTAATCCCACAGCTGAAGTGATACATTCTTGCCGTGCTTGCAGCCCTGGCAGCAAACATATGTTGTGGCTTCTCTCTCCTGACGTGAACAAATAAGGCCTCGGTGACCCGACTACATCTCCATTCACAATGTAATCTCTGCCTCGGCTGCACTTCCGCTTCCTGCAGCATCATCCACAACATAGCCAGCCCGTGGCGGGCTTAATTCGTACATTGGAACCTGGGCTTGCAGCGGCAGCAAGGTGGGGGTGGAAGTGGAACTAACAGTATTAGTTCGAGATTGGGAAAACATTTTTGCATTGGGGGCGGGGGAGGAAAACAGCAAAAGCGGGCACAATATAAAAGCGATAAAAGCCTGAGAGTGGTGCGCTCCGCTCGCTCCCGAGAACCATAGACCATGGGAGTGAACGTTTACAGATAAGGCGGGACATACACCCGCCTTTGGCCATTTGCGTGCTTTCCATTTTTGAAAGCCACATGCAATGGCCAATAAAATGTGTGGGTGGAGTCCGACCCACACAGAGAAGTCTGAAGTGATTCCAAGAGGCCCTCTCCTAGAGCATCTAATGCGCACTGCGCTAGGTTCGACCTAAAAAGGAGTTTGATGACCCAAAAAATGACCGTTTGATAAAAGTGTTTGATGACGGAGCTGAGTTGTATTCTAAGATGCTTTACAGACACTAAAAGATTCGGTTGAGACCAATAATGTGGGGCATATTACCAAGCAACAGCGATAATTATCGCTATTGCTTGGTTAGAGACAAAAATGTATCGCCGACCTGCGGCGATTTTTATCGCAGATAAACCTTGGTATTACCAAGGTTTATCGCAAATGCGATAAAAATCGGCCGCAATGCATGAATATCGCTGAAAAGTCAGCGATATTCAGGCATTGCCGAGCTAATGCTCTTAGCCATGTTATCCACCTCCCATTGGATAACATGGCTAAGAACTGCTCAGGGCAGGTGTTAGCTTTTGGAGATATTCGCGCTTAGCGCGAATATCTCCAAAAGTTGGTAATAGGAGATAGCGATGTTAGCGACTGTTTCCAGTCGCTAACATCTTGGCACGCCCACTTTGCATATCATTAGTGATACATTTCTCTGACATGCAAAGTGGGGCCCAAGATGGTCGCTATCTCCTACTAGCTGTCGCTAACTGGTGTTAGCGACAGCTAGGTAATAGGGAGATAATTTTATCTCCGCTTTCTTGGCTTTTAAAGCCAAAAAAGCGGAGATAAACCCCCTTGATAATATGCCCCATAGTCCCTATGGAACAAGGAGGCTTTAAACAAGGCCATGCTAAGACAGACCATTGCTTCAGTCTGTGGGCTCTTGGGCAGAAGGCAATGGAAATGACAGAGAATCTTTTTTGCTGTTTCATAGTATTTAGTTCAGCTTTCGACCTAGTGGATTGCACTATATTGTGGGAGAAACTTTGGCACCTGAGCATTCCCTGTAGCTTACTTGCATTCCTTCAGGAACTGCCTCACCAGGATTGGGGTCAAGTAGAATTAAATGTAAATAGGTCTCTCTCTTCTGGAATCCCTATGGGCTAAGACATCCTTTATTAGGATGACTTGGCCATTTTAGATTTGATACTAATGGGCCTACAGAGGAAGTTAGGTAGGTTTAATTTGTATTGTGTGGCTAATAAACTAAAGGGAAATATGGAGAAAACAAAAATAATCACCTTTGGGGAAAAAGATGAAACCAGATAAGTGGGTATTAGGCAACAATTAGGTGGAGGTTGTAACTTTGTATAAATATGTAGGTATGATGTTTAATAACAAATTACATTGGGCCCTGCATAAAGAAACAGTGGAGGCTCGTGCCCTTGCCACTAATGGTGGACTAGTCAGATTTAACACCACATAGAGAGGACCTTCTCTGACCCCTGTACTTATAGCCTATAACGCTATGGTTACAACTCAATGCTTATATGGGGCTGACAGAGGCAAGCTGGGAGATGTGTGAGGGCAAATGCCTGAATAAATTGCTAGGCCTACTCAAAAGCACAATGTGCCCAGCAATACGAGTGAAAGGGAATTTGGTGATGTGGAATTGTTTAGCCTACAAAGCTAACATTCACTTTTGGGATAAGCTTTGGTCCTCAGAGGTTCAGAAGGTGTCAAGCATTTGTGCGATAGAACTATAACAAAGTGATCTAAAGTGGGCTGCACAAGTCAGAGCAAGACTATTGAAAATCGGGGGAACTACTAAAGGTGGAAACATGTAGATTAATGGATGTGTCCCATCTTTGGAAGGGGGAGTTGAGAGTGGCTGTAGAAGAGAATCTAGGGTAGCAGATTTGTGTTACGTTTCAAGGAGACCCTCAGCAGGCTACATGTTGGTTTCCTGGGATAATTGTAGGATGTATCCTTAAATAGCTGCTTTGCCAAGCCCTCAGTTGCGTATGATGCTATTAAAATTTCAGGTGGCGTTGAATTTTCGAGTTTTAAAAGTGGATGAGTTTGACGCACTCTTTGATTCTGGAAAAGTCTGCACCTGTGGTTCACGTATTTTTAATTTTAATGTGCATCTTTTGTTAGATTGTTTGCATTTTCATAGTATACGATTTCAGGTTTTAAAACATTGTTTTTTAAATATAATGTACGTCATAGCACTGAGGCACTGGCACTTCTCACGAACATGGAGTTTTTTTGATGTAGTTTGTACACTAGCAAAAGATTTAAAAGTCAGCTTGGGCTACAAGTATAGTTAGAGAATGCTATTCCTTATGGCTGATGCATTAGGGGGTCGCAGTTGCACACCATTATCAGTCCATTTTTTTGCTTGTTTCTCCATCTGTTACCGTTTGCTTGCAGAATGGGTGAACGTGCCTCGCCTCTTTGCACGTGTATGAATTTAAGTGACGAATTACAGCAATGCTGTGCTGCAAACCCAATCGCACAGCTTTGAAAAATCACTGTACAACTTTTTCATTTTCAACAAATTTATTCAATGTTTTTTCAACTTTATCCAGTTTTTTTCGGCTTTACTGTTTTTAACACGATAACACTGTTCAAAGACCCATGTTGCTTCACATGAGGCGGTTGTCAATCAATCAATCAAGAGTATTTGTAAAGCGTGATACTCACCCGCTAGGGTCTCAAGGCGCTGGGGGGGGGTGGAGGCTGCTACTGCTCGAAAAGCCAGGTCTTGAGTTGCTTCCTGAAGGAGAGATGGTCCTGGGTGGGTCGTAGGTGGGTGGGGAGGGTGTTCCAGGTCTTGGCCGCCAGGTAGGTGAAGGATCTTCCTCCGGTGGTGGTTCTGCGGAACCGTGGGACGGTGGCGAGGGCGAGGCTGGCGGAGCGGAGCTGGCGGGTGTGCGTGTAGAACGTGAGGCGGTTGTTGAGGTATTCGGGGCCCAAGTCGTGGAGAGCCTTGTGTGCGTGGGTGAGGAGTCTGAACATCATCCTCTTGCATACGGGGTGTAATCTCCCTGTTTTCTCGGGATCGATTCTAGCGGTAAGAAAACCCCCACAATATGCAATGGTACTGTTAGGTACTTGTTTAATAAACACAAGTACACGTAGGTTAGGGAAAACAATAGTACAGGCGATGCTTAGTCTCGCCAAAATAAAGCAAGTCATACGATACCCATCAGTCGTTAGCCCAGGGCTCTGTAGGGCTGGGATCCAACCGTCCTCTGCATGGACACCGGTCCCGGTGTCCAGCCAACAGAGGACACTGTGCAGAGTATCGGCCGAAAATGCCGTTCGAGGACGACTGATGGGGCTATCTCGCCAAGGTGTCTTCGGGGTCCGACACTCGGCTCGGGAACACCCGGCCGGGCGCTCCACCGAGGGGTCTGAAGAGGCACTCAAGTCCCCAAAACAGAAACGCGGCAACCACCTCCCTTGGTGGGCGTCTCTGTGCCTGTTCGTCACGGGAACGTAACAACCAACGCTCTACCCTGACTCCAAGTCGGGATACTGAAACGAGCAGCCGCTTGCTTCCTGCAGCAGAGTACCTGAGGTCCGTAAAGCGGGACTTCCTCCGATGCCGAAAATGCACCCAGCTCCGTCTTCCCAGGATCCAAGGGTCAGAGGGACACAACGGACGGCCAGTCAGCTACCAAAATATTCAACAGTGGCCCTTCCGTCCAATGCGCATTAAGTACGCATTTCCGGGTGCGCGATAAGCGCGCTAGGCATGCCGGTCTTTGTAGTACTTGAATCTCTGACGTGCGGATCGTCCGCTTCGGCGGTTGCGGTCAGCGGTGTCCCACCGCACCCCGGGGATTCCGACAGTACATCCCCCCTCAACCGCCCCCCCCGAACATGACCCGCGGAGGCAGAGTGGTTTCTGTGAAAAGCAGCAACCAACCGTGGTGCGTGGACGCCCGCCTCGGGCTCCCAGGACTGCTCCTCCGGGCCGTACCCCTTCCACGCCACCAGATACCAGAGCTTGCGGCCCCTCCACTTGGAGTCCAGGATCCCCGCCACCTCGTACTCCACATCGGCGTCCATCGAAACCGGCCCCGAAGGCACCCGACTGCCCCAAGCGGCAGGCTTCAGGAGGGATACGTGGAACACCGGGTGGATCCTCAGGTGGCCAGGCAAACTTAGGCGCACGTTCACAGGGCCTAGGCATTTAGAGATGCGATACGGGCCGATGAACTCAGGTTGAAATACGCTGCGCTTCCGGAACCGCAGATTTCTGGTGGATACCCAAACGGAATCCTCCACCGTATACAGAGGTCCGGGCCGTCGCTTCTTGTCGGCCGTGGCTTTGTACGCAGTCTTGGCCGCCTCTAGGCAGGCATGAGATCGAACCAGAGTCTCCTTGATGCGCGCCACTCTCCTAGCGGCTTCCGGCACCCGAAGGACCTTCACAGGGTGAACGAAAGGCAGAAACCTGGGGTGATGTCCATAGTTGGTGTAAAACGGAGACGACTTGGTTGAGCTGTGGGTGGCGTTGTTGTAAGCAACCTCCGCTAGCCATAGGTGATCCACCCACTCCTCCTTCCCCTGGTTCACGAAGCAACGCAGGTACTGCTTGAGTGACTGATTGAGGCGTTCCGTCTGCCCATCCGTCTGCGGGTGATAGCTCGTCGACAGAGCCGATGTGACGTGTAGCGCCGAACACCACTTCCTCCAGAACTGGGCCGTGAACTGTGAGCCCCTGTCCGACACGATAGTTGTGGGCAACCCATGCAACCGCACCACGTTCTTCAGTAGGAGCAAGGCTAGCTGGCCCGCCGTGGGTACCTGTCTGCAGGACACGAAGTGCCCCATCTTCGTGAGATAGTCCACGACCACCATGACAGCTGTACAGCCCTGATCCTTCGGTAACCCCACGATAAAATCCACGGAAATGCTCTCCCAGGGCTTACTGGGCGACGGAAGAGGTTGCAGCAAGCCCTGTGGCTTGCGATGGTCCGTTTTCGCGGTGGCACAGACTGAGCACTCATCCCCCCATCTGCGGACATCTGAACGCAGCGACGGCCACCAGAAGTGTCTTCCCAGGCTGGACACGGTTTTTTCAAACCCCAGATGGCCCGCGCAGGGCGACATGTGGCACCATTCAAAGGCCTGCTTCCTTAAGCGGGGAGTGGGCACCAACAAGCGGCTACCGTGCACCGGCATACCTCCTACCACCCTCCATTCCTTATGACACGAGAGCCACCGTTTCCAGGCGAACGATTGTATCCCCTTCTGGATGCCCTTAAGGAACTGGTCCGGCTGTACCGCCCCAATCACCGCGCCCGGTGGTATGATGGAGTGCACCGGCGCAGGAGGTGGAGCCAGAGCAGACGTTTGACGGGACAGCGCGTCCGCCTTCCTGTTTTCCGAGCCAGGTCTGTAGGTGATATGGAAACGAAAACCGGGAAAGAACAGCATCCACCGCATCTGCCGAGGCGACAGGTGTATCGTCGCCGTCATGAACTGCAGATTGCGGTGGTCCCTGTACACGTGACATCATGCCTGGCCCCCATCAGCCAGTGCCTCCACTCCGCAAAAGCGTCCCTTATGGCCAGAAGCTCCTTCTCCGCTATGTGGTAGTTCCGTTCTGCGGGGTTCAGTTTTCTGGTGCTGGTGCCGTTGCGACAGGATGGCTCCTACTGCGACCTCGGAGGCGTCCGCCTCCACCACGTATGGTAAGTCAGGGTTCGGATGTGCCAGGATAGGGGCAGAAATGAAGGCCTTCTTTAGCGCCACAAATGCTTCCTGAGCATCCGTGTTCCATCGGAAGGGCTGTGACTTACGCTGCAGTTGTGTAATCGGGGCCACCAACCCTGAAAATCCGTCGATGAAGCGGCGATAAAAGTTGTCAAACCCAATGAAGCACTGCACGTCCTTTACACCCTGAGGCGTTGGCCAATCTTCCACGGCTTTGACTTTGCGCTCTGCCATTTCCTGTCCCTCCGGACTCAGCATCACTCCCAGGAACTCCACGGATGTGACGTGGAAGTCACATTTGCTGAGTTTGCAGAACAGCAGGTGATCTCTGAGTCTCTGGAGTACCGTGGCCACGTGGTGTACATGTTCTTCCTCAGTGTTGGAATAGATAAGGATATCGTCAATGTACACCACGACGTACTCATCCATGATGTCCCGGAATACTTCGTTTAGGAAGTACTGAAAGGCCGCAGGGGCGTTGCAGAGCCCGAACGGCATGACGAGGTACTCGAAGAGGCCGAATCGGGTCTTAAATGCCGTCTTCCTCTCGTCGCCGTCACGCATTCGCACCAGATGGTATGCCCCTTTGAGGTCCAGTTTTGTGTACACCTGGGCATGTTTCACCTGTTCCAGTAAGACGTTTATGAGCGGCAGAGGATACCGATTCTTTACTGTGATCGCGTTCAACTCCCTGAAGTCCACACAGGCCATCAACTAGCCATTGGCCTTCGGGATAAAGAAAAGGGGAGACGCGGCTGGAGACTTGGAGGGTCGGATGAACCCCAACCCCAGGAGTTTATCGAGATAGGAGCGCAGATGGAGGTTTTCTGGTTCCGTTAACGCGTACAGCCTGCCGCTGGGGATACTGGCACCCGGAACCAAATCAATCTGACAATCGTAGATCCGGTGCGGGGGGAGGACCTCAGCCCGGGCCTCATCGAAGACTTCCTGGAAGGCACGGTAAACACCGGGTAACGCAACTGCCTTCTTGGCTGCTGTGGCCACCGTGTACTCCATTCCAGACCCGAGTGCGAGCCCTTTCTGTACCCCACAGTGTTGACGGCAATGCGGCGATGTCATCCTGATCTGGTGGGTAACCCAATCCACGGTCGGGTTATGCTTCTCGAGCCACGGCAAACCCAGGATGATCCTGTACCTCGGGGCGCGGATAATGTTGAAATCGATGCCCTCTTCGTGAGCTTCCCCGTATCTTACCGGTAGTACCCCAGTGTGATGCCCTATGGGGCCGGTGATCAGTCGTCTTCCATCCACGGCATATACGTCCTCAGGGCGATCCTTGGGCACAAGGGTGATCCCCAACCTACAGGCCTCCTCTTCGTCCATGAATAGGCCAGTGGCCCCTGAGTCAACCATGGCTTCTACTGCCTTCCACCGGTTGTCTATGGATACTTGGACTGTGACGTAGAGGTGCTGTGGTTGCGACCGAGAAGGACTCGACAAAGAAGGGATGGTAGAGCGACTCCGAGAGGACCCTTCGCTTCTCAGGGAGTCCGTTAGTTTTCCGACTGGATGTCGACTGCTGCGGTGATTGGTTTAAAGGTCCTGTTGCGGCTGGCTTTTGGTTTGGCAGGGCACTCACGGACGTAGTGTCCCTTTTTGCCGCAATACAGGCAGAGGCCTGCTTACGGCGTGTTTCCTTTTCCGTAGAAGTAAGACTCGCCCGAACGGCTCCGATATCCATGGGTTCGGCATTGGCAGAGACGACGCCCTCTACGGCTCCTGGCGTCCCTGGGACTGGCATGGTTTTCCCTTTCCTTTTGTGGTCTCCTCAGCGTTCCCCCAACCTATGATCCAAGCGTAGGACCAAGGCGATAGGACCTTCACAAGTTTTGGGCTGGGGATCGATCTGCGCCACAACATCCTTGAGCTCTTCGCTCAGTCCCTGATGGAACACGGCTATCTGTTTCGCAACCGGCCATTTGGTTTCCTCAACCAACCGGCGAAAGGTGTTCAAATATTGTACTACGTCATGGTTGCCTTGACGTAGTTCCAGTAGTTCACGGTCCGTGGTATATGTGTCCGCCCGTCGGTCGAACACTTTCAGGAATTCCTCACGAAACGCCCCCCAATCGCAAAGGATGGGGTCGTCCCTGCTCACCAGGGGCACCGCCCATTGAGCCGCGTTTCCAGCGAGGTAGGAGATGAGAAAGGCCACTCTGGCCTGGCTCGTGGGAAACGCCTTGGGTTTGCAGGACAGGTGCAATGCCACCTGAGTCATGAATACTTGTACTGACTCGGGGTCTCCGCTGTAGTGTTCCGGAGTGGCAAGAGGAACGGTCACAGGCATCTCTACCACCACCGCCGGGGTTGGAGGTGTTACTTGACTGCCGGCATCAAAGGGATTCAGCTGTGTTGCTTCAAACCTAGCTTTTAGGTCCGCAGTTTCCTGCCTGGAAGCCGTCAGCTCTACTTGGACGGCTGCAAAAGCCACCACCACATCATCCAACGTGGCCATGGTCTTCTTGCCTCGATCGGGAGAGGATTGGTTTGAATAGGTCGAATATTATGTAATCTCCCTGTTTTCTCGGGATCGATTCTAGCGGTAAGAAAACCCCCACGATATGCAATGGTACTGTTAGGTACTTGTTTAATAAACACAAGTACACGTAGGTTAGGGAAAACAATAGTACAGGCGATGCTTAGTCTCGCCAAAATAAAGCAAGTCATACGATACCCATCAGTCGTTAGCCCAGAGCTCTGTAGGGCTGGGATCCAACCGTCCTCTGCATGGACACCGGTCCCGGTGTCCAGCCAACAGAGGACACTGTGCAGAGTAACGGCCGAAAATGCCGTTTGAGGACGACTGATGGGGCTATCTCGCCAAGGTGTCTTCGGGGTCCGACACTCGCCTCGGGAATACCCGGCCGGGCGCTCCACCGAGGGGTCTGAAGAGGCACTCAAGTCCCCAAAACAGAAACGCGGCAACCACCTCCCTTGGTGGGCGTCTCTGTGCCTGTTCGTCACGGGAGCATACCAACCAACGCTCTACCCTGACTCCAAGTCGGGATACTGAAACGAGCAGCCGCTCGCTTCCTGCAGCAGAGTACCTGAGGTCCGTAAAGCGGGACTTCCTCCGATGCCGAAAATGCACCCAGCTCCGTCTTCCCAGGATCCAAGGGTCAGAGGGACACAACGGACGGCCGGTCAGCTACCAAAATATTCGACAGTGGCCCTTCCGTCCAATGTGCATTAAGTACGCATATCCGGGTGCGCGATAAGCGCGCTAGGCATGCCGGTCTTTGTAGTTCTTGAATCTCTGACGTGCGGATCGTCCGCTTCGGCGGTTGCGGTCAGCGGTGTCCCACCGC
The DNA here is from genome assembly GCF_964261635.1 of Lissotriton helveticus. Classification (NCBI taxonomy): domain Eukaryota; kingdom Metazoa; phylum Chordata; class Amphibia; order Caudata; family Salamandridae; genus Lissotriton; species Lissotriton helveticus. The sequence goes on from NC_136068.1 coordinate 982,702,475, forward strand.
ACCCCGGGGATTCCGACACGGGGAGCCAGTGCAGGTCCCTCAGGTGGGCGGAGATGTGGCTGTGTCGGGGGATGTCCAAGACGAGTCGTGCTGAGGAGTTCTGGATGTGCTAGAGTCTTTTCTGTAGTTTGGCGGTGGTCCCAGCATAGAGGGCGTTCCCGTAGTCCAGATGGCTGATGACGAGGGCCTGGTTGACCATTTCCTGGTTCCAATGTGGATCCAGAGGAAGATCTTGCGGAGTGTGTTGAAGCAGGAGGAGGTAACGGCGTTAACTTGCCTGGCCATCGTGAGGGAGAAGTCAAGGATGAAGCCCAGGTTGCGTGCGTGGTCCGTGGGCTTGGGTGGGGGGCCCAGAGCAGGGGGCCACCAGGAGTCGTCCCAGGCGGAGATGGATGGGCCGAGGATGAGGACTTCCATCTTGTCTGAGTTCAGTTTCAGGCGGCTGAGCTTCATCCAGTCTGCGATGTCTTTCATTCCGTCCTGGAAGCTGGCTCTAGCGGAGGTGGGGTCATTGGCGAGGGAGAGGATCAGTTGGGTATCGTCGGTGTAGGAGATGATGTTGAGGTTGTGCTTGCGTGTGATGGCTGCGAGGGGGCTCATGTAGACGTTGAAGAGGGTGGGGCTGAGCGAGGAGCCTTGAGGTATGCCGCAGATGATCTTGGTGGCTTCTGCGAGGCAGGGTGGGAGACGGACTCTTTAGGTTCTGTCGGAGAGGAAGGAGGTGATCCATTCCAGGGCCTTTTCTTGGATCCCGGCGTGGCGGAGGCGGGTTGTCAGGGTGTGGTGGCAGACCGTGTCGAACGCAGCCGAAAGGTCAAGCAGGATGAGGGCGGCGGTTTCTCCGTTGTCCAGCAGGGTCCGGATGTCGTCGGTGGCCGCGATGAGGGCGGTCTCGGTGCTGTGGTTCGCTCGGAATCCGGACTGCGATGGGTCGAGGGAGCCGTTCGTCTCCAGGAAGGCTGTCAGCTGTTTGTTGACAGTTTTCTCGATGGCTTTTGCAGGGAAGGGGAGGAGCGGGATGGGGCGGAAGTTCTTGAGGTCTGAGGGGTCTGCGGTGGGTTTCTTCAGGAGGGCGCTGATCTCTGCGTGCTTCCAGCTCTCAGGGAAGGTAGCGGATATGAAGGAGTTGTTGATGATGTCCCGAAGTTTGGGTGCGATGATGGAGTCGGCTTTGTTGAAGATGTGGTGTGGGCAGGGGAGCTGGGGAGCCCCGAGTGGATGGTGTTCATCGTGTGGGTGGTATCTTCCGTGCTGACCTGAGTCCAGGCGCACAGGGTGGTGGTGGGGGGTGTAGGTTCGGTGGTGGGTACGAGTTCTGAGCACCGAAGCTGTTGTGTATGTCGACGATCTTACGGTGAAAAAAGGTTGCCAGAGAGTTGCAGAGGTCTTGAGAAGGCGTGATGTCGTTGTTGCTGGCGTTGGGGTTGGAGAGCTCTTTCACGACGTTGAAGAGTTCATTGCTGTTGTGGGTGTTGTTGTCCAGTCGTTCTCTGAAGGATGACCTTTTGGGGGTGCGGATCAGCTGGTGGTGTTTGCGGGTGGCGTTCTTGAGGGCTGTCATGTTATCCGTTGACTGGTTGTGGCGCCAGGCTTTCTCGAGGTCACGGCAGGATTTCTTGGAGTCTTTGAGATCGTTGGTGAACCACTCGGCTTTCTTGCTGTTGAGGTTGCTGGCAGGGTTTTTCAGTGGAGCAAGGGTGTCAGCGCAGTCGGTGATTCACTGTGTGAGGTTGCAGGCTCCTTCGTTGGGGTCCGTGGTGTTGGTGGGAGGATTTAGGCTCAAGGAGGTGGTGAGTCGGTCGGTGGTGATCTTGCTCCAGCATCTTCGGGGGGTTTGTTGAGGGCGGTGGTGGGTCGTTGTTTTCCTGAAGTTGAAGTGTACGTAGCTGTGGTCGGTCCAGTGGAGCTCGGTGGTGTAGCTGAAGGAGATGTGGTTGCTGGAGGAGAAGACGGGGTCGAGCGTGTGGCCGGCGTAATGGGTGGGAGTGTTGACCAGTTGCTTGAATCCGAGGTTGGCGAGGTTGTCTAGTAGGGCGGTGGTGTTGTTGTCCTGGTCGTTCTCCAGGTGGAAGTTGAGGTCTCCTAGGAGGATGTATTCGGGGGAGGCGAGGGTGAGCGGGCTGATGAAGTCTGCGATGGCCTCGCTGAAGTGTGAGCGTGGTCCCGGGGGTCTGTAGATGAGGGTTCCTCTGAGGGTGGTCTTGGGGTCGGTGTGAATCTGGAAGTGCAGGTGCTCTGCGGTGGCGAGGGTGTTGTCAGTGTTGGTCGTGATGCGTCTAGTGTTTCTGTGGGCGATGGCGATGCCTCCTCCGGTCTGGTTGACGTGGTCCCTCCGGATGATCTTGTAGCCGTCCGGGATGGCAATGGCGATGTCGGGGGCTGAGGAGGCGCTCATCCAGGTTTCCCTGAAGAAGGCGACGTCTGGTGCTGTTTTGTCCAGGAGGTCCCATAGTTCGACGGCGTGCCTGTGGATGGAGCGGGTGTTGAGCAGGATGCACTTGAGGTGGTTGTTGTTGGCGGCTGTTTTGGCGGGCGCGGTGCAGGACCGAGTGCAGGTGAAGTAGCAGGCGTGGCAGGTGAAGGCTCCGTGGGTGCGTTTCGGGGTGGCTTGGTAGCAGGCTGGATGTCGGCCGGCGTTGAGTGCGTGGAGGGTGGTGGCGTTGTAGCTCAGTCTGGTTGGCTGGTGGGGTCCAGGGGTTCTGGTGCTGAGCGCGGTCCAGGCGTGGACGGGCATAGACGGGCTTGCCTTTGGCGCATCTTCGGCACGCAATTGGCGCGCCCGCTGCGCGAGCGCGCGGTCCCCACCATTTATGGCGAAGTGGGAGGGAGGAGCAGCTGGGAGGCGGGAGCGGGGCGGCGAATGGGGAGTGGGAGACAGGAGAAGGGGGCGGGGCCACAGGAGAGCAACGGTGGGGAGCAGAGGGGGGGTTGGAAAGAGAGGGAAAGCGGAGCGGGGAGAGCGAGGGCAAGCCTGGAGAGTGAGGGCAAGCCTGGGCAAGCCTGGAGAGTGAGGGCAAGCCTGGGCAAGCCTGGAGAGCGAGGGCAAGCCTGGGCAAGCCTGGAGAGCGAGGGCAAGCCTGGAGAGCGAGGGCAGGCCTGGAGAGCAGGGGCCCTAAAGAGAGGCGGCAGCAAGAAGGCCAAGCAGGCAGCGGCAGCAGAATCCGGGCACACGGGGGCCGTGCGGTAGTCGAGTGACCGGGTCAAGGGTCCTGCGGTAGTGGAGTGACCGGGTTGTGCCCATCCAGGCCTCCTACCACATCACGATGGGACTTTAATCCATGTTTGCAGCTAAAATCGTAATTCCAATGCATTTCGGGCTATTTTTGGTGCCCTTCATCAGGGGAAGCTGTTTAAAAGCGAAAATGACATAAACCTGTTAATTGTCTATGTTTAAACACTGTAGTAGTTATACATAAGTACATTCAACCATAACGGTAATACTGTATATGACGTGCAATTAACAATAATTACCCCACCAACCCCATCAATGCCATTTGACAACTAAACTATTTTCTGTAAATCATCCCTCAATGTTTACATCATGTGCAATCCATCGCAAGAGTTTACTGCAAGCGGAGACCTCCCCCATTCCATCCTCGATCCTAAACCTGCCATTCAACCCGCATTGCAAAATAAACGCTCAACTTGCCTCGTGCTCTCTAAAAAAACAACCAAGTGCTGAAATACAACCAGAAGCTGATTACTAATAAACATCATGGCCACTCGCTGATTCATGGCTGGTTGAAACAATTACCTGCTAGTTATTCACACGACGCTATTGCCGCTCTGCACTCTCCTCTTTTTAACAAAACTGCCATCTAGACACGACTTCTCATATGCGGGCCCTTTAAACATTTCCTCGGTGCTAATTTGACCAATAGTAGTGATTCAGCCTATTTAAAATTACTTCCGGCTAAATGTTACGTGATTGAATTGACCCTTCAAAGTTGAGACAAAATTACTCTCTCCTGACCTTAAACACTACAGTTCCCACAATTCCTTAAACCGCTATCAAATTAATAAAAAATAAAAAAATCGAAACATCAGAATATATAAACACAATATGTGCTCCTCCACATCAGTGCCATCATTAGTGCTCATGTAACAAAACAACATTATGCAACTTAGTTAAACACAATTCGCCAAATAATTATGCAATATATACATTGAATTGAATGCTCCCATGAATTGCTCGTCTCCCCGCAGAGTTGCACCCGAAATAATCAATATTAAGTTCAAGATGAGCGTACCATGTAACATCTTCACGTGTAGCACTACCTCAATTCATGCAACCGGAGATAACAAAAAGGACCTATGGAATGTCGATTTGGGTGCACCACTGAATTTTAGCATTCAATTCAATGGATATATTATATAATTATTTGGCGAATTGTGTTTAACTAAGTTGCATAATGTTGTGCACTAATGATGGCACTGAAGTGGAGGAGCACATATTGTGTTTATGTATTCTAATGTTTCGATTTTATTTTGTTTTTATTAATTTGATAGCTGTTTAAGGAATTGTGGGAACTGTAGTGTTTAAGGTCAGGAGAGAGTAATTTTGTCTCAACTTTGAAGGGCCAATCCAATCACGTAACATTTAGCCGGAAGTAATTTTAAATAGACTGAATCACTACTATTGGTCAAATTAGCACCGAGGTAATGTTTAAAGTGCCCGCATATGAGAAGTCGTGGCTAGATGGCAGTTTTGTTAAATAGAGGAGTGCGCAGAGCGGCGATAGCGTCGTGTGAATACCTAGCAGGTAACTGTTTCAACCAGCCATGAATTAGTGAGTGGCCATGATGTGTATTAGTAATCAGCTTCTGGTTGTATTTCAGCACTTGGTTGTTTTTTTAGAGAGCACGAGGCAAGCCGAGCGTTTATTTTGCAATGCGGGTTGAATGGCAGGTTTAGGATCGAGGATGGACTGGGGGAGGTCTCCGCTTGCAGTAAACTCTTGCGATGGATTGCACATGATGTAAACATTGAGGGATGATTTACAGAAAATAGTTTAGTTGTCAAATGGCATTGATGGGGTTGGTGGGGTAATTATTGTTAATTGCACGTCATATACAGTATTAACGTTATGGTTGAATGTACTTATGTATAACTACTACAGTGTTTAAACATAGACAATTAACATAGGTTTATGTCATTTTCGCTTTTAAACAGCTTCCCCTGATGAAGGGCACCAAAAATAGCCCGAAATGCATTGGGATTACGATTTTAGCTGCAAACATGGATTAAAGTCCCATCGTGATGTGGTAGGAGGCCTGGATGGGCACAACCACCTCATGTGAAGCAATATGGGTCTTTGAACAGTGTTATCGTGTTAAAGACAATAAAGCCGAAAAAACTGGATAAACTTGGAAAAACATTGAATAAATTTGTTGAAAATGAAAAAGTTGTACAGTGATTCCTTATGGCTGACAGGATACGTGTCGATTATAAGGAGGAGTGCTGAAACGGAAAATTTGTTAATATGTGATCTTAAGCTGTGTCTTTTACTGTGGCCTGCCGTGGGGGGTATGCAAAGGGGGGGTTAGCTGGAGAAGGGCATGGGGTTTTATTGTGTGTGTGTGTGTGTGTACATTGTTTTATAGACATGTGTCTAAACAATAATAAAGATTTTTACCTATCTACCCTAGGTAACTAAAGATTTTTTTAATGTAAAATTGTTATCCTGAACTACCTTTTGGGTTGAAACTTTTTTACTCAAAGTATGCTTTTTTTGTAGGTCAATGATGCGTAACTATAATTCACAGATTTTCAAATATTTGATTCATACTGTTTTTAATGATGTCAATGCAAAGAAGTACAAAGCATGACAATTACAGCATGTTTTGATTAGGATCTTATAATGGCTCAGCACGATAAGGGGAAGATTTTTCTAGTTTTTCTGTCCCTTGCTGTCTACATTGTTACGGTGGCATTTAATGCAGGAGGTGGGTCAAGCGCATTCAAAGGTAAGACCCCTATGCAAAAGCAAACCTTCTTAACGTCTCAGGAAATACATTAAACACCTTTCTTGTGAGCATTCATCGAGTATGCCTTTGTTATCGCCAGGGTGTGAGAATACCATCCAGGACTTCATTTTAGTGTGTGAAATTTGAGTTAAAAATGTTTATGAAGTAAGCCATCCTAAATATGCCTATTGGTAAATTATACGCTGTGAATTCCGTATTGAGGTGCAAAAGAAAAAGGCAAACAGTCGTTGCACTTGAGTTCAGAGATTAAAAGCTCAAAGGAACAAGCTAACATAATGTGAAAGAGTGTACGCAATACTGTAAATGTTTATACTCATCTGTGATGCCAGGCCTTAGAATATCTAGCTTAGTGCTTCATTTGTTAAGGAATGTGCTAGGACACAAACCTTTCTTAAAGCACTGCCAAATGACGGGAAACAACCATTACTATGCAGTCATTACAACGTACTACCCTTACAACACAGCTGTTACAATTCAGCTGCCAATACATTGAATGCCATTATAACCCATGCCATTACAATGGATATCATTATAACTCATGCCATTACAACGCATGCCATTACAATGCATTATAAGGAAAGTAATGGGGATTTTTTAGTTTTAAAGGTTGGGTATGGGTTTTGAGGTACATGGGGATAGTATTTTTACCCCTACACTATCCAACACTTACCCTACTGTTGCACTCACTGGAGTGGGAATAGTAATTTTTACCCCTCCACTATTCAACACTTACCCTACTGTTGCACTCACTGGAGTGGGAATAGTAATTCTTACCCCTACACTATCCAACACTTATCCCACTGTTGCCCCAAAAGTATTATGCATTGTAATGGTATGCGTTGTAATGGTAGTTTCTAAAAATGCGTTATAATGGCATGTTTTATAAAATCATGCGTTGTAATGGTAGTTGCGATGTAAAAACCACGTTGTAAAGGCATGCATTGTAATTGTTTGCGTTGTAATGTCATATATTCCCAAATGACAGGCTTGCCAAATACCATGGCTGTCTAGTGTTGACACAACACCATTCATCTTTCTTCCTCCACCCCACACTTCCTATCTGCTTATCTCACTCTTGGAGTCTCTTCTTCCTTCATCATTGCTTTCGCCTTTTCTCACTATTTTAATATTATTTTTTTTCCTTCTAATTTCTCTCTTTTCTGCTTTTCTCTATCGTGCTCTGGGTTAAAGTCTGATTACTAAAGTAAGTCCTGGTTCCTGGAGACCACCACCTGCAAAACTTTAAAATTGATCTACACTAGTACACAAAAGATAAGCCAAAGCAGTGTAGGCCCTACCGTTGTACAAGTGTATCGTACTAAATATCATCAGTGATCCCACACTCAACTTTTCATGGCCCCACTGCCTAGAAGCCACAATAGGGGAGAGGAGTTGGTCTAACAGCTAGGGTAGTTGTCCTCGAATCTGGGGAACTGGGTTTGAGTCTCCGCAATGTTGCTGAACATCCTGTGATTCTGGGCAAATCACTTAATCTCCCCGTGCCTAACAAAAAAAGGATTGTGTCCTCATGTAATGCAACTGGTGCTATGTAAAGGGCTCTGATACCCGATTCGGGCCAAGTTCGCGCTATAAAAAAACTCAGTAAAATAATAAATAAAACTCTATTCAATTTACACCACAACAATTAGAAAAGGAGCGTCCACTATAGAATTTTGTTTCTGGCTCAAATTCAGGCAATCCAATATTAACAGCTATAACAATGATGAAGTGAGATTCAATTATCTGGAGTCTCAAGAATGCGTCCAGTAGCAAACTTTTTTTACTCTTTCAAGACATGAAATTTTCCAATCAGGTCAGCCAACTCGTTTCATCCTCTATTGACTTAATCAGGGTTGTGCTTTCCAAACCTGTGTGATTTTTAAGTAGCAAGCAGTATGACCTCCAGTTTCTGTGTCTTCATGGATAATAAATCCCTTTTTGGGTGGTGTAGTACCCCTAAATCATCTTCCTTCTTCGTTTGTCAGGGATCGTGTGTCACGGAAAACTGCCCAGTACGCCCTCAAGTATGGTGGCCCTATTGATGACCTGCAGGCCCAACCTATTTGCTGTTCTTTGAGAATCCTCAGTCATGTGTTCCTGTCACGTGTGGACAGTCCTCGCCTCTGGAATGTAGAGGGTATCTGACTAACCTGAATGATTAGCCATGAGCGCCTAAGCCTGACCTTGTCTTAGGGTTCCTCACATCCCCCTCCCAGGGCACACCCTGCGATTTTCATTCATCCATCTCACTAGAGGCAACTTCCCATTGTAACAATTTCTCTCTCTTCACTTCAGAGTCAACCAATCTTCCATGGACATTCTGTCTCAATAAGACTTCAGCCACACCCATGTATCTACCGTGCAATCACTCTCTCACACAGGCAGCTGGCCCTACCTATGAAGTGATGAGACCACACCCACCTTCTTTTTGGTAGAGGATCCCACTGTGTTATCCCACCCCTAGTTTGTTGTGTACAGTTTTTTAACATAGGTATACCTAAGTGGATAACCAAGAGCAAGCACCCAGTACACATTTGTTTTCATAATAACAACACAGGCATTTGTATTGCTGCTCTTGCATCTCTTACTCACTCTGTAGCGAGTAACCCCTACTGGTGTAACAAAGTGCTAGATGGCTAAGTTATTGATCGCTGTACATATGATTCCTTTAGAGTTATTGCAGGTCCTACAATTCCTTTTCTAGATTGCCAAAATGTGCAGATGAGTTTGTGGCCTGGTGAAGCAGCCTCTAAAATGATTTCATTCTTCCATGAGGCCAAGTATTCTGCATTTGTGTGTATGTGTTTTTGTTAATTCAGCGGTGACCCTAAACATTGCAAGCAGATTGCTGTTTGTAAGTTGCCAGAATATGGATATGTGGTATAATACCTAAAGCCACCCACCCTTTATAGCATGTGTGTAAAAGTTGCCCAGTTTAGCTTTTATGAGTGTGGTGGAATTATTCTACATGGGATTATGGACTTTTCTGCCATTTCTTGCCCCTTGTGTGCCTGACTGTTGGTGTCTTCATTGTCTTACTTTGGGATGGATTGTGCTGCCGTATATTTTTTTGCTTCAGAATGAGCTCTGTGCATGTGTGATACGGAAGATAGGTGTGATATGGAGGCCTGAGAGACATGTGTAATGGAAATACACGTGTGATACAGTGGCATGTGTGATATGGAGAGGTGCCATCATGTTCTTTCATCAGATGTTTTTCAGCTGTACATCTTCCTACATTTGGATGGTGTTGTCAATCATCTGCACGATGAAAACCTTACGTGCACTGTCACTTGCAGTCATGTTTCTGAATGTTATTTGCTTGTATGTGAGCAGGAGAAGTTATATTTTAGCACATCTGCCCATAAATGCTATTGGGAGGTTGACTTGGCTCTGGTAGTAATCATCTGTCAGATATGGCATAAGGCTAAACCCACAATAGTCTTTTTAGGTGTGGATAAGGTGCAGCTTTAGTAGTTTACAGGCCCCATGTAATAAAAACAATCATAAAAAATACATAAAATATATCTGTGCGTAGAGAGTCTTTGGGTTAGCCTTCTACAAGTAGCAAGTCACTGAGTTTCTCATTGATCAGTGCACTCTCTGCTGACTTTATATCCACATCTTCATCCCACCAAAAAAGAGGAGCATCTGCACTGTGTGGAGCACTGGCAGGGTCCTCTGTTTTTACATTTCCAGGACTGTGAGTACCTGTTTGATGATCAGCTTTTCCTGGGCTATGCTGGTTCCAAGAAAGGCAATGTGATTAGGAGTGGACTGTTTCTCAGTGGGTTGTGCTGTGCATCACAATTGGTATGCCTTTGCCGAAAAGGAGCCATCTTAGGGTATCAGGGCTCATACCACCCTTGGCAAACACTGCTTATTTTGCATTATCTTCTAGATGCAATATAGGCTTCATTGCTTACCATCCCCATTCATTATTGCCTTACCACTTAAGACTGCGGGCATGGCTATTAGGCCAGATCTGTGCTGCAAACGTCCCAATTTGACAATCTCTTCAGATCCGCCACTATGGCAATGCTGCTTGGGTAATGATTCAAGAGGTGCAGAACGTGCAGTTAGAAGTATCCATCAGAAAAAAAAGCTACTTACCTTTGGTAGCAATCTATCTGGTGGATACTCTGTCTGCCTCAATGTATCTTCTCACCAATCCCATTCACCTTACCATTCAGAAATGTAGTGATACATTTAAAATGTAATGCATTTCCCAAGTGAGTTTTGTTACTGGAATTTCTATCAATATCTTTGTCCTTGTTGCTGCATCTGAGAGCATGGAAAAAAGGATGAGGAACTGATATCTAGGTCGTGGATAGGGTGGAAACTACCTGAGCTTTGTGCTCTAGGTCCTCCCAAACCTGGTAAATAAAGCCAGCCAACTGGAGATGATCATAGATATGCTGATCTTGGAGCCCTGAGAGTGGGGACAAGCGCTGTTAATGAAAATGTAGACACAACTAGCTTGCCTGGCTGAGAACAGCTCCAATGAAATTCGGAGCACATGTGGCAGGCAAATCCAAGATGGCCACAGTGGTGCACATCATCCATCAAGGCTTCCGAGCTGGACTGAACAGGCTCTAAGCAGTGTTTCCTGTGACCACGATGGGATCAGCATTACAACCTTCAGGTGTACTTGAGAGGGGGTGCAGCGTTACTCCTTGAAGAGCAAACATGCAGGAGAAACCCGGGTAACAATGCTTTGAGCTGCAACATGGAGGAGAGAAGGGCCCTGACTTGGGAAACAGTCTTTACCATGCGGTCAGAACCATGCAATACCATTACCACGTATCCATTACCATACAATGCCTTCACCATGCATGCCTGTACAATGCAAGGTAAGTGTAATTAAGGTAAGTGTAATTAAGATATGTGTGTGTGTGTGTGTCTGTGTGTGTGTGTGTGTGTGTGGGTGTGTGTGTGTGTGTGGGTAAGGGTAGTGGGTGGTAAGGGTATTTTTAGGGTTATGGGGTAGGTAGAAGCACTGTGTGGTAAGGTTGATTTTATGGTTTAGGAGAGGGTAAGGGTATTGAATGGTAAGAGTGTCTGGGGGGCTTAGGGGTCAGTAGGGGTATGGGTTGGTAAAGGTCCCCCAAATAAAAAAAGTTTTATATATATATATATATATATATATATATATATATATATATATATATATATATATATATATGGCCATGTGATCAAGCTTCGTTGGAAGCGAAATGCGTTATGGCCGCTGGCTGGCTGAGAAAATACAGCACTCTGAGCACAGAATTCGGGTCTGCTTTTCGTCATTTACTACTAAGGCAGGAGCCTTGTCTTTGGTGGCGAGTTACTTGCATATATATATATATATATGTGTGTGTATATATATATATATATATATATATATATATATATATATTCACTGAAAAAACCATAGGTTTCACACCAGTTATAGTTAGCTGGAAATTTTACTGGCATAAAACCAATGAAATTCCCACGTTATAGTTAGTTTGACTCACTATAACTTGCGCGTGCAATGCACTGCTGATGACGTCACATATTACATCACTCATGACATGGTCAGTGACATCACTCATGACATCACTGATGACACCATCCAGTGAATGTGTGTCTTTCTGAAAAATAAATATGTTTAGTATATGTATATGTAAAAGTTGATGGTAGAATAAATGTTTAAATAAGTGTGTAAATGGATGTTTTAAAAAAAAAATTGATTGGTTAACTGGCTTATTAAGTGTATCTTAGTGAATACATATATTAGTGAGTAATGTTTAAATATTTAAATATATGTATTAGTGTTTCACTTTGTGTATAAGTGGCTGCATGGGTTGGTGAGTAGCTACATGTGTATGTAAATGGGTTATTAGATGTTTTTCTTAGTATCAGTATGAGTGTTTGTATGGTTTGGTGGAGGTATTACTTAGCACATAGATGCATGAATGACTGACTCTCTCTTTGTATGTGTTTTGAAGACCGCATATGTGCAGGACTGTATGGGTGGATGACTGTGTATATGTGTGTGTTACTGAGTGAATGAGTGTCTCACTAGTTTCTTTATCAGTAACTACACATGTTTTAATCTAGTGTATGTGAATATTGATGTATATAAGTGAGTATATCTGAGAGTAAGAGATTGTAAGAGTTCCTATTTAAATTAGTATGTGTTTCTATAAGTGATTGTTTAAAAGAGTAAGTATGTGTAAGTTTCCTTAGAAGTAAAGTGGTAGTGTGTGTATAGCTGTATATGCAAATAAATGGATGTTCAATAGTTTATTTGCATGTGTGAGTATCTGTGTGAGTAACATTTGGATGACTGTCGGTGTGTAACAGGATGTATAGGTGTATTACTACATATGATGAGTGAGTATATGTATGAGTGACTATATAGAACTGTTGGTGAATGAGTGGATGTGTATATAGATGGTGGAATTATTGAATTGGTTGTTGTAACTGGTATGGATATCTCCATTTTTTTGAAAATTTTAGTTTCTATTTTTGAATGTGTTTCAATGGTTACATTACAGTGAAAGGAGGTATGTCACTCTGTCACAAGGATGGTGTCATCAGTGATGTCATGAGTGATGTCACTGACCATGTCATGAGTGATGTAATATGTGACGTCATCAGCAGTGCATTGCACGCGCAAGTTATAGTGAGTCCAACTAACTATAACGTGGGAATTTCATTGGTTTTATGCCAGTAAAATTTCCAGCTAACTATAACTGGTGTGAAACCTATGGTTTTTTCAGTGAATTTAATAGGTTTTTTAAATGCTAATTCCTAACTATAACTGGTGTGAAACCTATGGTTTTTTCAGTGAATTTCAATGGTTTTTTAATAGCAAATCTCTATAGGTATGAAAAGTAATATTTTTTATAACGAATTTTATATTGTATAATTATGTATTTTTATTTTTTTTTTGCCTCGTGGCGCTCCCGGGGCGCTCCCGGGGCGCGTACCGGTGAACGCACGGGTAAGCGCAATGTTACGGCGCGCCCCGGGGCGCGTACCGGGGAGCGTCCCGTTAGCGCTATTGCCGCGAACGAAAACAACATCGTGACGTTTCGCGTAGCCGCGTGATGCGTCATATGACGCACTGCGTAAGCGCACCCGGAAGCACGCGAGCGCATACGATCGCGAAACATCCTGACGCGTTTACGCTACGCGCCCCGGGTCATGTGATCTGAAAATAACACTTTTCATTGGTGCAGATCAGTTTTGGTTTCCAAATGATGAAAGCCCCCACCTTTTTTCCTTATTCTGACTTTGTCCTTTGACTGAGGAAGACCTGTTTGGAGTTCTATCTCTACTCTTTACTAGTATAAAATGGCTACAGTAGCAGCAGCAGCTGGAGCATCTGCCCCACCACCATCAAAAAGACCATGAGAAGATTACATTGATGGTCAAGAGGAAGAGGAGGAGGATGATGAAGAGGAGGAACAGACAAGGCAGTTCCTGCGTGAAGATAAACAGCCCTACAAACCAAAAGAGCACTTTATATGGGAGTTCTACAAAATCCCAAGGGGTTTTTAAAAAGTCAACGCTGCAAAGGTGACTTGTTTGATTTGTGGTGCTGAGCTGTCCAGGGGGAACCCTAACAAAAAATATTCCTTCGGGAATCATACCATGATTCGCCACATGATGCGTTTGCATGGGCGTCCGCAGAATTTTTTTCACGGGGGGGCAAAATGTTAACATCATTACCATCCTCCAACATGATGTGTGCCAGGTGGGGCACAAGAAATCTGGGGCACATGAGGAGCAGGAAGCAGGCCGCATATGATCTCATACACCATAATAACAGAAAAACGTTCAACAGCACACTCTATAACCAAGAAATAAATAAATCAGTCAGTCCTGAATTAAAACTCGCGACATGAATACTTAGGCATTTTTTTTTTTTATAATAAATTCTTTATTTAGATATATAAAACATACCTTTAAAAGATTCCTCGAGCACATTAACACAATTTTATAGATTAAAAGAGATTAAGAAAAAAGGAAATGTAAAAACAGAGTAAAATTTGGCCTTCTTTTCAGTGGTTACTGCAGCGTCTCAATTTAGAAATTAGCTCTCCCGCACTATGCAGGTGTGGTTAAAGTACATGTTTTTCTGCACAGTTGTCCAATTTTTCTAAGAGACTATACACTTGCTGAATGAATTTGGCCAATTTTATGTTTAACACAGTGTTCTCTGGGGACAGAGCGGCAATAGTGGCATGTCTACAAGTCCGAACTCCCAGCCTAATCCATTCTGGTCTGAGAAGGCGTCTACGTTGGAGAATAAAAAAAGGGCATGTACAAAGCACGTGCAAAAAAAGTTTCATTTGCTGACCTACACGCTCTGCACGTTTGATCATCTAGGGCGCTACCAGCAGGTAAACTCCCAGCAAGGATATTGTGAATATCCTCGGATCTTGCTTAACCGCACTCTCCATTTGTGTCTTGAGTGCACGGTGGAATGCACTCAACCATCGAATGCCTTCGGGTACATACAAAGACACAATGAGGAAGATACGTGCTTTCTGTTCTTGACTAAGTCATTCTTAACATGCGTATTTAAAATGCGCAATACGTTGTAACTATTTCAAGTTTTTACATCATCTAGACTGTCTCCCATTCACCCATGAGTAACCAGATAATCGATTGCCAAAGTGCAAAATAGTGAAGTATAGAGAACTGTGATCTGGGGAACGAAAGTGTGGGGGCGGGGCAGTAATACTGGGGGCTGGGCGAGTGAGGCATGCACTTGATACAGTGGCTATCGATGCATTACTATTACTTCATACGTGTTTCCTGTTACGTCCCGGTTACAGACTGACATCCGCAGCAGGTGGAGTAACATACAGAGCTGAGCAATCTTTCTCAAGTAATAAGCAGAACTTTCCGGAAGGTGCATTAACCCACCCACTCATTGTACTATCTCCAGAAGGTTACAAACAGATCTGTGCTGCAGGTACATCAGTCTACTGAGCTACCTTGGAACATGCATATGAGGGCGTGGATAGCTCCACACGGCTTGCACAAGGATATGTCGTGTGCAGTTTGGACATGCTATGACTCACTTACTTTCAACTTCAAGCTGTGGATGGGAGCAGGCAAGCCCGGGCCTTCAATCGCGCTGTAATCTTGCCGGCCGTTTTCCCGAATTCCTGCTCCTACGGTGTCACGGCCCTGGCCTGGAAACAAACACCACTGACTGCACTGGCGCATGCAGCGTAAGATAGGTGGCGCTGCGCGCAGCACTCTCTGTCTGCCGCCATGATGTCATAGGGATTTTCATGGTGCTGCTGCCTGCTGGCCTAAAATTATACAAAAAAGAGGCCTGCATGCTCACAAAATTAAAAGTTCCGATCTCCGATCATCATCCATTCTAATATATAACAAACAATGCATGGAAATAAAAATGGAAACTAAAAATGCCACTGACTCAGAACCAGACATTGCAGGCCGGGTGATCATCCAGGGGGGGGCAAGTGCCCCCCCTTGCCCCTCCCTGCGGACACCCATGTGCGTTTGCATCCAAACAATTATTCTAATGCAGAGTTAAGGGACCTCTGCAGTAAGCTACCCCTATCAACATCTAGACCCTCAACATCCAAACAACCCACTCCATCCGGTCCGGGGGCAAGAGACACATTGGCTACTATTCAACCTAAGTTTGCCGATTACAAAATCGTGTGCAAATATTGTAACAAGACACTTTGCTATGGTGAGCAAAGTATCGAACTTATCATGGTTGCTGGTGATAACCATAAGTGTCCGAGAAAACCCTAATTTTTCCTGTTTTTTTTTTGCTCCAGTTGAGCCATTTACAATTCCCTGTTTTTTGTTTCTCCCCATAAAAAATACAAAAAAATATAAAAGTGTTCAGAAAAGCCAAAAAAAGTACAAAATGTTCAAAAAATATATAAAACAACAAAAAGAAGGAAAAAAAACAGTTCTTTTTAGAACTACCTTTACTTTATAAAAATAAACCTATATTTTTAAAGAATCTCTGTCAATTTTTTTTCCTCAGGGTACGCGCACCGGGGCGCGTACCCAAAAAAAAAGAAAAAAAAATTAATGAAGGATTTAGCATGAGGGAAGAACACAAAGAGAGTAATGTTAAGAGAAAGAGAGCTAGAGGGAGAAACACAGAGGGATTGTTTATTACATAGTAAAAAACAGAGAAGGTGTAATAGGGTGAAAGTGAGAAAAGGAAAATGAATAAGGGAGCGAAAGAAGGGAAGAGAGAGGAAGAAGACAAAAGTAGAGATAGTGAGAGAATGTGAGTGGGTGTTGAAAGAAAAAGAAAGGACAGTAAAAAATGGGGAATGAAGGGTAGTGACGGAACCGGGATAAATGAACAACGGTGAGAGAGGGTGAGAAAAGAGCAGTGAGTGTAAGTAAAGAGGGGTGAAAGAGGGTGAAAAATGGAATTAGGATAAGACATGGGGGGTGATAAAGAGAAAGGACAGAGAGAGTAAAGGAAACAGTGCCTGAATGGGTCTGAGTGAAACAGCAAAGAAAGGTAAGTAATGCAGTATGTGTGATTTATAGGGAGTCAGTGGGTGTAGGTCGGGGTGTGGGTGTGTATGGTGTGTCTATGGGTGTGGGTGTGTGGGGTGTTTCAGTGTGGGTGGAGGTGAGGGTGTGTGAGATATGTGTGAGGGGTGTATGGGTGTGGGGGGTATGTGTGTGGGATGTATGTGTGTGTATGGAATGTGTGTGTGTGAGGAGTGTGTGTGGGTGTGTGTGTGTGTGTATGAGGTGTGTGTGAGGTGTGTGTATGTGTTGGGAGGGGGATGAGGTGTGTTTGTAGGAGTGAAGTAAATAATTAAGAAAAACAGAATGAGTGAAGAAGCAAAGGAAGGGAACAGAGGGTAAGTCAAGTAAAGAATAGGGACTGAAAGAAGTTGAATATGAGATGGGAAATAGAGAAAGGGGAGTAAACATGGAGAATAAGAATAAGTGAGGAAAGCAGAGTAAAGAAACAGGAGTGAGGTCGGTTGAGAAAATATTAGTGAGCTTAAAGCAAAGGGTGATGACAAACTACATTTTTTTAGTCACACTTACCATATAATAAATGTAACTTTAATTACATTTGTTTACTACACTTTGTATCTGTGAAAGAGAGAAGAAAAAATAAGTTATAATTAGTAAAATGTGTATTTTAAATTAAAAGATACAAATGAAGAGGTTAAAAATCATAACAGTGTATTTAGAAATAAAGTAAGAGTGAAGGACATAGAAAGGAAAATAAAGTAAGGTAGAAGGACAAAAAGAGAGAAAAAGAAATAGAAGGAGAGCAAATTACTAAGAGTAAGGCATATAGATTCACTGACAGAGAGGAAGAGAAGAACAGAGAAATGAACTGAAGGTAAGAAAGACACTAAAACAATGTGAGTTAGCAAAACTAAGTCAGGAAACAGCAGTAAGTAAAAAGATAATGACAGAGACGGAAAAGAGTCTAATTAAGGATGCATTTAGAAGAATGAGGAATAGAAGATAACTGAGAGTAAGTGAAAAACAGTCATAGAGTGAAGGGATGAAGGGAGAGAGGATAATATACAATGATTGAGGGAAATGGAGGAGGAAGTTAGTAGACAGACACACTAAGAGAAAAACTGAGTGAGGTGGAGTACAATGAGTAAGCAAAGGAAATGAGTAAGGGAGCAAAAAAAGGAAACAGAGGACAAGACGACTAAAACAGTGGTACTGAGAGAAAATAATTTGGTGATGAAAGTAAAGAGAAGGACATTGAAAGAAAGGAAATGAGGGATAGTAATGGAACCAGACTAAAAGAAATGGGATGAAGAACGATGAGAGAGGAGCAGTGAAGTTGTTATAAAAGAAATGATAGAAGGTAGATAAACACAAGTGAACATAACACAAGGAGAGTGAGGCACTGAGGACATAGAGGTAGTGAACGAAAAATAGAGAGAAGAGGTCAAAAGAAAGGAGCAAACAAAGATAAGCGAGGGAGAGTGGGTGATTTATAGTGATAGTGCGACAATACTGCTGAGTGAGTAAAGAGGAATTACTAAAAGAGCAAAGGAGGAAAATACGGAAAAGGGAAGTAAAGCAGAGAGACTGAAAGCTGAAAAGTTATGCAAGGGAGAGAGGGGATGCAGACAGTTGAAATGAGAATGAGGGGTTGTGAAAGAAGTTGAGTAAAGGAACGGGGGTTACAGAGAGTGAGAGAAAGACATTATAAGTGAGTAAAAAGAGCTGAAATAGGATAGAAAAGGGAAAGTGAGTGTCAGACAATGGGAATACAATTTAATTTACACAATCCAAAGTATAGAATAACTTGTACAACAGGTTACATAGTTTATTTTTGCTGTTCTCAGAATATATTGAATTTCACTTAAAACAGTGAGTTCAAATTACTCATCATATGACAGCGGGAAAAAAAAACACAATCTAAAAGATTGTTTTAAAAAAACCTTAGATACTGACAAATGACAAATGTAAACTAAACTTTGATTCACTTACTTTTCCTTTAGGCCAAATAGTATATCATGAAGGTCCTTTTCTCGTTGGAAAGTACTCTGCTGTTCACAAAAAAATCCATTTCGCCGACTTTCTAGAAGAAAAGCTCCAAGAACATCTGAAATATTTTCATTATTTTCATATACTCCTTTTTTCAGTCATGACTCTTTACTCATTCCTTCACCATTCCTTAAGGCCAAATAGTGTCAGATGTATCAGTATATTTTCAAATTGCTTAACCGCATGCGTGCGGGCGGAATTCCGCCCGTACGCTGAGATTTTCAAAAGCGCATGTTACGTGACGAGCTGGGCTCGTCATGAGTGTGCGAGGAGGCTACCTCATGACGAGCCCAGCTCGTCATCAGCGTCGAAGGGGTTAAAACAAACTCTAAAATTACAGTTTTTCCGACGTTCTGAAAGAAAGACTCAAACAACATTTTCACAATATTTAAATTTTCGTAATTTTATCTCTGACTCACTCATGTTCATCATTTCCTATAATACTGCTATCACTTACTATGAGATCCACTTACAGTACCTATATGACAACTCAATTTGTAATATTATCTTGATCACTTATACTCAGAATATAATTTTAAACAGCAAACTAACCTTTATTAACTGCTCCCGTCTTCATAGGCCAATTACCTTTACTTAATTTTTGGTTGTAAAAACACTAGATATGAATTTTTTAAGTCAAAAGGCAAACGTTGTTTTAAAGTCAAATGAGTGTCATTACAAAGGGTCCAACCTTTACAACTTTTTAAATAGCATGTGTAATGCCCTGATGTTGTTGAAGGACCGTCATGATAAATAATAGCTACAGTTGCAAACGTTCTTCCTGAAATTGATAACTGAGAAGCCACAAAATTTTTAATAGAAGTTGTCAATTTCATTCCATCAGGTCTACATCGTTGGAACATTAAAATGACATAGTGACCATAACTTTGTAGAAATAATGTGGACAGCATTGCAGACTTACATTGGGTACACACCATATTGTGATCAGCTGCTTTAACGAGATTATTAAAAGGCACTGATTTGCAGTCTGGTAAACTCAAATATATAAATCTTTCAGTGTCTATTCTAGCACTACTTGATGAAGTACAGTTATCACAGTCATGCTGCCATTGATAAGAAAGGTTAAAAAGATGTTTTATATCTACTCCTTCATCTTCCAATACATCAAACATATACATTAAAAATTCCTGACAATCCTGCTGAATTATCTGTGAAAATTGATTTTGACCATAACATATGTCTAGAAGATTTCTAATTTCTGAAACACTTTCTATTTTTGCTGTATCACTGCTTCATTTCTCAAACACAGAATTCAATAAACAGCAGAATGTTTGATCCCGATTTTCAACAATCTGTTCTTGTAAATTTTGAAGATAAAAAACAACATTAATTACTACATTAGCATAGCAGTTGACACCAGAACTATTTTCAAACTGAAATCCAACAACATCTTCAACAGAATACTTTTTCTTTCTCCTTACAATTACAGTTTCATCTACTTTTTGTCTTTTTTCTAGTACCTCACTGCAATTATTCTCATGTCTTCTTTTTTGGCCTACCACACGTTTTTCAAACAGAGGATATTGAGGCAAATGTGGAGCATACTCTCTTCTTAACCTATTGTATTCTTTAACACAATCTAGATCAGCACAAATCTTTGTTTCATCACACTCAATCAAGTACAATCCTGATAAAGTTCTGACTCGTGATAATGCCACATATGCCATACCCTCTTTAAACACAGAACTTCCAATGTTCACCAAAGCACTATCTACACTTAAACCTTGAGATTTATGAATTGTCACTGCATATTCCAAACAAACAGGAAACTGTTTTCGGCGAACATATAAGTCTTTCACAAGCAAAAATCTAGCTGAACAACGACAAATTTGTTCTATTTTGTCATTGCCATCAAATTAAATTTTTAAAATTTCAATTCCATCTCTATTTTTGTAATTCACAAAACCAACAACATGACCCATTGCTCCATTTACCAGACCTCTTTCAACATTTAAATCCCTTCTCAAAATGATACGACAATTTAAACACACATTCAGAGTCTTTTCAAAACCAGCAGTTTTAGATATAGTCTTCTCTAATGAATCCAATTTTGATTTCAAATTTTCTGACAAAATAATTGTTGCTCCCATATGCTCTATTTTATCTATAGCTTCCAGTTTCACTATCGCTTCATTTTCTAACTTTAACATTTTGTTGTTGAACATGGAACATTCTTTCAGAGTAGGCATCAAACATATGCCAGATTTCTTCTCGTTAATTTTCTTAAAAATATTCTCTGGAAGAATGTTTTCATTTGGATACAAATTTGAAATTAATCGTCCATGTAAAGCTTCTTTCCCATGCTGACTTATTTTTCCGATTCTTACATCTTTTAGAATATTTTTATAATCTTCATCCTTTGCCTGCCGCATATTTTGGAGTAGTTCTGCATATTTAAAATTTAACCATATATTAACGTTTCCAATGTTTCCTAGGCACTTCTTGGTATCTTCATGCGTGACCATTTTAAACACTGTTTGACCTTTCACTGGAGTCAACTGCAGTAGATCTCCAAAAACAATAATGTGTTTTCCTCCAAATAAGACATCATAGTCTGTTCTAAGAATTTCTTGCATTCTCAAATGCACAAAAGGAATCTATGACATAATATCGACAGACAGAATATCTACATACAAAAATATCGACACAAAAATATCGAAATCAAAAATATCGGAGTCCTATCTTCATAAAGGTAAGTACAAAAATATCGAAAAATTAATATCGTAGTACAAAAATATCGAAAATAAAAATATCGTTTTTTTAAATATATTAATAATAATGTAAAAATACTTTTAAAATACATATAAATTTACAAATATTAAATAAAAACATTAAAACATAATTAAAAAATTAAAACTAATACATATACATTTAAAATAAATTAAAAACATAATAATTTAATGTAATTTTATTTTTTTTAAATTTCATTTAATTGATTTAATTTAAATATAAATGTATTTTATTTTTACCCTGCACGCCTGTACCTCAAAAACGCAAAACTGACCCTGAACCCTAAAAATACCCCTTTACCCAAAAACCCAAAACTGACCCTGAACCCTAAAAATACCCTTTTACCCAAAAACCCAAAACTGACCCTGAACCCTAAAAATACCCCTTTACCCAAAAACCCAAAACTGACCCTGAACCCTAAAAATACCCCTTTACCCAAAAACCCAAAACTGATCCTGAACCCTAAAAATACCCTTTTACCCAAAAACCCAAAACTGACCCTGAACCCTAAAAATACCCCTTTACCCAAAAACCCAAAACTGACCCTGAACCCTAAAAATACCCCTTTACCCAAGAACTAAAGACTGACCCTGAACCCTAAAAATACCCCTTTACCCAAAAACTGAAAACTGACCCTGAACCCTAAAAATACCCCTTTACCCAAAAACTGAAAACTGACCCTGAACCCAAAAAATACCCCTTTACCCAAAAACTGAAAACTGACCCTGAACCCAAAAAATACCCCTTTACCCAAAAACTGAAAACTGACCCTGAACCCTAAAAATACCCCTTTTACCCAAAAACTGAAAACTGACCCTGAACCCAAAAAATACCCCTTTACCCAAGAACTGAAAACTGACCCTGAACCCTAAAAATACTCCTTTACCCAAAAACTGAAAACTGACCCTGAACACTAAAAATACCCTTTTACCCAAAAACTGAAAACTGACCCTGAACCCTAAAAATACCCCTTAAAAAAACTAAAACATATAAAATTTAAAATATTATTATATACTTACCTATACTTACGTTGTAATGGTATGCGTTGTAAAGGTACCTGCGTTGTAAAAACATGCGTTGTAAACACATGCGTTGTAATGGTTTTTGCGTTGTAAAAATTTCATTGTAATGGTAGTGCGTTGTAAAAGTTACGTTGTAAAGGTTGTTTCCCCGGTGGATAGCGTAGGGGTAAAAATTACTATTCACACTCCAGAGGGTGCAACAGTAGGGAAAGCGTTGGATAGCATGGGGGTAAAAATTAATTCCCACACTACTCCCACTTTAACACACAACACACTACACATATAAAAAAGACAATTAATATAAATTTCAATTAATCAATTAATAATAATTAATATTACTAAATTGATGTAATTATAAATGAACTAATTAACACATATTAATTATTAATTAATTAACAATAAATACCAACAAATAAATACAATCGCTTTAATTTATTAAATTTAATTATCACACCCTATCCACCTATAAACACACAACCCACTACACATAAATAAATCACATCATTTAATCACTTAATAATTATTAATTACCAATTAATTATTAACAATAACAAAAACAATAAATATATTAGCACATTAACTCTAATTAATTTAATTAAATAATTAATAATTAATTACCAATTAATTATTAATTAACAATAACAATAAATTAAATATATTAGCACATTAACTCTAATTAATTTATTGTACTAATTAATATTATTTAATTACCAATTAATTAATTGACAATAACAAAAATGTATATATATTAAAACATTAACTCTAATTAATGTAATTAACTAATTAATATAAATTAATTACCAATTAATTATTAATTATTAATATTTACAAAAATATATTTATTAATTAATTATTATTAAATTACTTCCCACCCTATTCCCCTATAAACCCACAACCCGCTCTGATACTAAAACGCAAAATGTAAACAAATTTACTAATTTTCAAACATACATTACAAAACATATTTAACAAACATATAAACAAAATAATAAAATACATAACACTAAACAAATTTTAGATATTACTAAATTTCGATATTTTCGATA
This sequence comes from Lissotriton helveticus, assembly GCF_964261635.1. NCBI lineage: Eukaryota > Metazoa > Chordata > Amphibia > Caudata > Salamandridae > Lissotriton > Lissotriton helveticus. Next base: position 982,725,819 of record NC_136068.1, read on the forward strand.
TTATTAACATACATACCTTAAAAAAACGATATTCTGTCTGTCGATATTTTGGACATCGATATTCTATACCATCGAAATTAAAACATCGATATTATTGTATATCGATATTTTAATTTCGATATTTTGTCTCGCTACCGCACAAAAGCAAGCATTAGATTTGAGACCATGCTTACTTCATCAATGAGAAGAAGTTTCATTTTCTTCAGGACTCTGGAAACTTCAGAACACGCTTCTCCAGATAGCTTGTGGTATTGCAATTTGTTATCATGCTCCACTGGCAGCATCAGTAAACGATGTAAAGTAATCCCTTTAATATTATGTGCTGCCAGCCCAGTTGGAGCGGTAACAACACAAGACAGCGGTGATTCAGTCCTTTTCTGCAGATAAGTTGCAATTGCTTTAATCAGAAAACTTTTTCCAGTTCCCGCTTCTCCACTCACATACAGTCGGACAGGCTTAAATGATGTACATGAGCACTCTTTCTTCTCATGACTCAATCCATGTTCAACCTGTTCTGTGACTTCGTCATATATCTGTTTCTGCTCAAGGTTTAATTGTTTCACCAAATCTTCTAAATTAATTACATCCTCTTGAGCTTGCTCCATAGCTCTTTCCACCTCATCCATAGCAGTTATAGCTTCATTTTGGATAATTGGTCCTCCTAGTGGATCCTGACTCAATGAAGCAGCACTCTGACTGTCTTGAGAACTGTCTCTCGCAATCTCTGCAGCAATTGTTGCTTCTTGCTCTATTTCTTCATTCATTATTTGCAGATAATTTGGAAAAACAGGACATTCTATGGTATCCTTTGTTGCATTAAAAGAGTCTTCATAACAGAGAAAATCTCCAAGTAGTTCCTCTTCTGTACGCCATGGTTTCAAGAGTTGCAAAAGAGCCAAATAGTAAAATTCTCTTTTGTCTGGATTTTCACAACTCAATTTTCGATGATTAATCAAATGACCTTTTCTTTGTTTCACTAGACATCCTTCTCATCCAATGACAACATATATTCCATTATTGATATCTTCTCTGATGTTCCTCTTATAAATATAGCTTTGAAGAACTTCATAGAGACAAGCGTTCTCAAGGTGAGGACTTTTATTTGGATAGTATGTATCCAACATGTTTGTCTTCAAAATATCTGTACTTTCTGGTTCTTTCTCCGCCAAATACTGTATCTCTTGTACAGATTTCAAAACTCGGTTTCGTGTTGCAGCAAGACCTAGACTTATCCAAATGATGGTTCTAGATTTGGCATAGAGACTTGCTGATGACAATCGATCAGAACATTCATATGCTCCAATTTCTCGATGCGACAACATCTTCAGACTGTAACTGTATAATTTCTTGCTTAGACTCTTTTCATGTTAAATGTCCTCCCACATTTCCTTCAGTTCAGTCTTTTCTTTTTTTGTGATGTAAGACATCACATACCGAGCCACAGCAATAGAGTTGTCAGCAACGAATTGAATATCCATGTTAGCATTCCACATGGACAAAATCACTGGGTTGTAGTCGTTGATGTACTTGGACTCTTCGTTTCTTTTTAAATTGTATGTATTTTTGTGTGATTTCCTCGTCACAGTATGTCGTAGAGAAGACATCAAATTATTGACTCTTCCTTTAGAAATCACTGGTCGTGGAAAGCCGAAACGACATTTTGTGTAGAACCTGTCCTTGTTTCTGAATTTTCGACGACAGTACTTTCCACAACGATGGGATTGAAAGCGTAAAACTTGTTGCCTTAAACTGTTTTCTTCGGTAGTTTTCGGAACAGCACATGTTGAATACTCTTCAATGAAGCTCATCACTGTCTCATCCGAATCTGTTCCAAATTTGGGTGCATCTTTAATCCACAACAACATATGTATATGAGGAGCACCTGTCGCTTGATACTCCTTTCTCCAAAAGAAATCCAAACCCTCTCCAAGGGGAGGATTTGTTTTGTTGGTAATAAAAGACATCATAGCTTCAAATCTATGATTAAAATATCTGCATACATTCACTGGATCCAAAGAACACAGTTCTCCAGGTGTTTTGAATTCTATATTTTGTATATTTGCATTTGCCTCTCGTAGAAATTGAAGTAAGTCGTCCCATGCATACTCGGCACAGCTAAGAGTGAGGAACCATGTAGGAGTTCCTAAGTTTCTTAGCATACATTTCAATTCCCCATGACGACGGTACCAATACTCGTTTGTACTACGCTGACATGCCATGAGATTGATTAAATGAGATTCCAAAATATTATCTTGCAGATTCACTTTCTCCATAAAGACCCTCGCCGAAACATTTTGCAGATGTGCTCCACTTTTCAGTATATGGTTTACTGCATAAGAAAGCCCAGACAAGTCACTTTCATACAGTAGATGAAACAAATAGGGAATGCATTGACGAAACCTTGGATCTTCAGCATATAATCTTACAGTTCGATATTCAGATGCAGGAATTTGAAGTGGTCGATCGTCATATCGTCCACCTCGACCTGTTGGAAATAAATGTGGAAAACAACGAGCTTCCAAACTTTCTTCCCATACACTAATGGGACTTCCTTTTGCTGCTTTCATTTGAAACAAGTCAATTGCATTCCCCATCACTTCTTTGGAATGCAAAGGATGAACAGTGTAATGTTCATATATTTCTTCACTTCTAGACACATCAACTTTTTCAATTTGGCCAGCTGAACAATCACTGTCTTCATCTGCAGCTGTTTCCTCTGCTTCAACACATACATGTTTGTAGTACTCATTGTTTTTGACCAAATACAACGTTGCCTTTTTGACTTTCCTAACATCCACTAAATCTTGCCAGATTTTCTTACTCTTTGTCCGAACCCCATTAACTAGAATAACCAGAGGTTCCTCTTCCACTTTCTCTACACCAATGGTATCAATATTTTTCTTGAAATCTAGAGGCAAATAAACAACTCTTCCCTTTAATCCTCTCTGTAAATCTGAAGGAGGCAATTTCCCTATCTTAGGCTCCATGCGAACAATAGCTTGAAAAGGATGGACACATTGAATCAAAATAGACTCATATGTATTTAAATCCATCAATTCAGGAGGAATGTCTACCAACTCCAGATTATTATGAACAGCTCTAGCAGGCATTCTGTTTTGATTTAATTTATCATAACAATATTTACAAATACGCTGATCAGAACTCAAATCAAAACAATTCTCCACCCACAAATAAGTTGCAAAATCCTTCCACTCATAATTATTTATCTTTTCACTTGTTACGTATAAATCAACTAATCTAGTTTGATGCTTATAATGAGTTCGTCGACAACACACACAAGTAAAATTCGGCCTTTCACTTGATTTCACCTTAAACCTTGTAATTTCCTGGTCAAACTTTTCTGTACTTGAAATCTGTACATATTTTTCCACATTACCTTGAATTTCTGTGTCAATTTCTACACTGTCCTGTTTCACCAAAATTAGAAATCTCAATTTCTTCACAAATCTTCTTCACATCTAATTCAGTTCCATGCAAAAGAGCACTGTTTAATTGTTTAAGCTTAAGTGCTAGACTTTTTGCATAATATAACATTCTCACTAATTTCCTCATTTTGGTATGATGCACTGCTAACATCCTAAAATGATGAAAAACACTCTGACAGACTTTTCTAGAAAGACAAGCCAGTGAATGGCCTTGCAAACCTGTGTTTTCTCTCAATCTGCAAGGATCTAAGTCTTGCAACAACTTCATTTTTTGTTTTAGACTTTTCTTACTATATGTACGGAAGAAATTACAAAACAAATCAATTGATTCCTGTCGCACAGTACAAATACTACTATACTTCCAAGTGTACACTGGACCCTTAGTACGTCTCCCTAAAACTTCATCAGTTAACACCTCTTCTGGTTCTCTAGGCACAAGTTTCTCTTTTTCAATTGGACAACCGTCTTTCACCTCATATGCTCGACCACTGGTGTCAACTGCATGCACTAAATCATTCTCCTGGAAGTAACTCTCCTCATTAATAAATGGCTCACAACTTGAACTGTGCATCCATTCTCCTGAAAAAACTTTACAAAAATTAGTCCGATTAATTACTCTTTTCCATCTACTGTTTGATTTAAAAACATCAATTGTCTTGTTAAGTGTCCTAATTCTATTGATTATTAAAATAAATAATTTTTTCTTAACTTCAAAAGCCTGATCAACAATCTTCTCTACATTTTTCTTTTTCTTATAAAAAGCAGCTCTCTGTTTTCCTTTCCTAATGTTTTGTAACAAATTTAAAACCACCCTATTGCGAAACATTCGTTTACGAATGTCTCTAAACTGATTCTGCCTTCTATTGCGATACATATTATTCTCTCCTGCTCCAGTAGTAAGATTTTTTGATGGCCTCTCCTTCCTTTTCAAATTTACTCTCTCCTTCTCTTTTTCTACATGCTGTCCCACATTTTTTTTTGATCTACATATGTTCCGTAAGAAAGACTTAGTTATCTTACCAGGAGCTTCTTTCCTGTTTTTTGAAGTCTTTGTTGTAAAGGAGTGCTGTAATTCCGATGCTGTTTTTGTTTTTTTACGCGTATCATCTTTCCTTCTTCTTTGCCTTGAGGGCATATTTCCTTACTCTTGAAATCTTGATTTCAATCTGTGTTAAAGAAAAAATTGCACATTATTGACCACTATTACCAAACAACAAAGCAATGACAAAAAGCAAACGGTCTATTCAGGGTTACAGATCAGGTGAATGATTCTCCAGGGGTGCAGAAGAGGTGAGACCTGTATTGAAGAGTGTAGTGGAAGAGAGGTATATCCACAGATACAAAGAAAGTGAGACCTGGGTCTAAGAGTGCAGTAGGAGATAGGCTTCATGAAGTCTAGTGCACTGCACTCTTACACACAGACTTCACCACCTATGCTTCCCAGGAAAGGCCTCTCTCCCACTACAGTCTTGAACATAGGCCTCATCTCCTCTGTACTTCTGGACATGCCTCACCTCATCTACACAATCTACTTCTTAATCTCAGGTAACACAGGTGACATTATTGTGAAAGGATGAAATATATGTATTTAATCATGCAGACACTATTTATTCCTTCTCAAAAAACTAAAAGTCATTCATTTTCACCAAAATCGTTTTTTAAATAACATTTTAGACACACAGTGCAGGTCCTATGTACAAGCATTCAGTGTCCATGACTACAGTGGATAGGACTAACCTCCTCTCACCCTTGGACAAGCCTTACCTCATCTCTGTCCTCTAAACAGGCATCAATCTATTGAGTATAATTGATGGTAACTTGGTGCAGATGAGGTGACGCATGTCTAAGGTTCTAAATAAGCTGAGGCCTGTCTAAGCATGCAGATTAGTTGAAGTCTATTGAGGGTTGCAGATGAGGTGAGGATTGTCTAGGGGTGCAGAAGAGATATGGCCTGTATTGAAGAGTGTACTGGAAGAGAGGTCTGTCCACGGCTGCAAAGAAGATGAGACCTGTGTCTAAGAGTGCAGTGGAGGATAGGCTTCATGAAGCCTAGTCCACTGCACTCTTAGACACAGGCCTCACCACCTATGCTCTCCAGGAAAGGCCTCTCTCCTACTACAGTCTTGAACACAGGCCTCACCTCCTCTGTCCCTCTGGACATGCCTCGCCTCACCTCATCTGCACAATCTACTTCCTAATCTGAGGTAACACAGGTGACATGATTGTGAAAGCTTCAATTGTTTTTTATGTAATCATGCACACACTATTTATTCCTTCTTAAAAATGTAAAAGCCATTGATTTGCACTAAAATCGTTTTTCAATTACCATTTTAGGAACAGAACACAAGTCCTATGTACAAGCATTGATTTTTACTACTGAAAGCCATTAATTTGCCCTAAAATCGTGTTTTAATTAATATTTTATGAACAGAGCAAATATGAAAGTCATTGATTTGCGCCAAAAATGTTTTATTAGTGTAATGAAAAGCTTATACATATGATCTTTTCTCTGTTTTTCAAATGTTATTCTAAAAAAAGATTCTGAGGCCTAAGCAGGAGTGCAGATGAGATGAAGCCTGTCCAGGGGAGCACAAAAGGTGAGGCTTGTGTCCAAGAGTGCAGTGGACAGGACTAAACTGGAGTAGTGTGCAAAAAAAGATGAACCTCATTTATGAGGCCCTGCGTCAGTTTTGCACTGCTGATGCGTCACTTTTTGTGACACATCGGCGGCATAAAACATGTGCCTTTTTGCGCCATATTTAAAAAGTGACGCATGTAGGAAGATGCGTCACTTTTTAAACCTCTGCGCCACATTATACCTCTGTCAGGTGTAATGTACACAGAGGGGGTATTCCCCCGCAAAAAGCCTCGTAATAGTGACGCAGTGAAATCTATGAGATTTCACTGCGTCACTTTTAGAACACTGTTACGTCAAAATCTTGTACCTGCCTCACAGCAGGCTTAAGACTGAGGCAAACGCTTTCACATGTGGCTTTCCCCATGTGAAAGGATGCATTGCTGAAGTTGCGTCATTTTTGTGACACACTCCAGCAATTCGTCACTTTTGCGCTTACAGATACATCAGAAATACTGACTTATCTGTAAGTCCTAGAAACATGATGCGTCATACATTAAATATAATGCATCATTGGTGTCTCAAGGAGTGCTCAGTGAAAACTGACGCATCGCTGTTTTCATAAATAAGGCTCTCAGTGTGCTTCCTAATCTGAGGTAACACAGGTGACATGATTGTGAAAGCTTCAAATTATTTTATGTAATCATGCACACACTATTTATTCTTTCTCAAAAATGTAAAAGCTATTAATTTGCCCCAAAATCGATTTTTCAATAACATTTTAGAAACACAGTGCAGGTCCTATGTACAAGCATTCCATTTCAGTACTGAAAAGTCACTATTTTACAAAATACATTTCCTCTCTCTTGCAAATATTCCTACCAAGCATTACCCAAAAAAATGACACAAACCAACAGCAAAGAAACTCAGTCTACTTCCCAATCTGAGATAACACAGGTAACATGTTTGTAAAAGATTCAAATATTTTTATGTAATTATGCACACTCTATTTATTCCTTTTTAAAAATGTAATGTTGATTTGCACTAAAATCGTTTTTCAATTACCATTTTAGGAACAGAACACAGGTCATATATACAAGCATTCATTTTTACTACTGAAACCCATTGATTTGCACTAAAATCATTTTTCAATTAACATTTTAGAAACAGAGCATAGATCCTATATACAAGCATTCATTTTCACTACTGAAACCCATTGATTTGCACTAAAATCGTTTTTCAATTACCATTTTAGGAACAGAACACAGGTCCTATGTACAAGCATTCATTTTCACTACTGAAACCCATTGATTTACCCTAAAATTGTTTTTAAAATAACATTTTAGATACAGAGTGCAAGTCCTATGTTCAACCATTCAACTTCACTACTGAAACATCACTATTTCACAAAATACAAATCCTCTATTTTGCAAATATAGAAACCATGCATTTTCAAAAAGCATCACACAAACCAACAGCAAAGAAAATCAATATGCTTCTTAATCTGAACTCTCTATCTAAATGAATCATAACTCACCTTTACAAATGCTTTTGGGGATTCAGAACAGTGTTAGATACACACACCAATATTTCTTTAGCAGAGCAAAAGGTATGTTCTCCAGGCACTGCAACCATGAATGGCACAGAAAACCTCTAATTCTACACACATATTGCTCATGGTAACCAATCAAAACTCTTCCTTCTCTGTTTTCAAACCAACACCCTTCCCCCCTCAGCCTTTTCTACCTGTTACCATAGCAACTCCCTCCTCGCTGAGCTCTCAAAGTTAAAAGTTTATTCTACAATGTTGCAAATGAACTCAGCAAGGATGTTTGACCTCTCAATACACTAGCTTATCCGCTGCAATCTTTCTTTAAATGACTTTTTCTTAACCATTCAAATTACTTCTTTCACAGAACAAAACCATGCACCCTAACTTCCAGTTAATCCACCAATCATTGCTTATGATTCAAGAGCACTGAAACTCCACATTTTTTTTTTGTGCAAACTCCCACTGTTCCAACTGTCATTTTATTCCTACACTTCATCTGACTGCACCAGAACCTCCTCTCACCATGTATTCTGTCTGGATTATTGGACATAGCTATATCCACTGGGCTCAAAGGTATGCAGCTCTCAGAAATTTTCACAACCTTGATTTACCAAATGTGCACATCAAATGGATTGGCCAAAGAGGATTAAGATGTCATCAATTGATACCATTGGTGAAAACCTTTCACCATCTGCCACACCCTGACCTCATAATTTTGGCACTGTGGTGGAAATGACCTAGGCACTTTGACTGGGGTAGGTCTGGAAATGGTTTTAAAGGACACCTTTGGGCAATTGATGACACTTTTTCCACAAACTGCCTTGGTATATTCCAATATATGCCAAAGACAGAAATGGAAGTGGTCCAACCAATTTTGTCCACAATTTGAGAAAGCACGGAAACATGTGAATAAATCTGTTTCTGCTTACATGAGAGACTATGGAATGGGTTCAATATACAACAATAACTTGCGTTACAACATGCAAGATATTTACAGAGAAGATGGTGTGCCCTTCTCAGATGAGGGGAATAGAATATTCCTTCTGAATTTAAGACTGTGCATTGGTACCTACTTGTAGGTACCTAAATCAGCCACAGAACCCAAAAGCTCTTTTCAGGGCTACCCTACCTCTGATCACTCCAAATGATTATCTTTTTCTAACTTTTTTCACTATTTTTCACCAAAGTACGCTCCCCGGTACACTTCCCGGTGCGCGTACCGGGCGCTCACCCCGCGAAAAATATATATATATTTTTTTCTCGCCTATATGGGCCTCCTAAGACCCCCTCAGAAAACCTAGGGGGTCAGGGAGTGCCTACCGTGCCCCCTCATACCCATTCCCAACGTTGTTTGTCCTCCATTTTCTGTCTCAAATTTACCGAAACACAAAATTGAGGACTCCCGTAGCTCTGCCGGTACGCGTACCGGGGCGCGCACCGGGAAGCGCTCCCAACATTTTTTTTAAGTTAATTTACATAAAAACCACTGGAGACACTTTCACCAAATATAGAATAGGCCATACTACATACCAGTCCCTACCATTTTCCCAAATTTGGTGGAATTCCATTGAGTCATTTGGCCTGTAGCCCTCTCTAAATATCCTGAGGTAAATTACATGACAAAAACACATCTGAAGTGTTAGAATTTACAACCAATTAAAATGTTACTTTCATTTTCTACTATTATTTCATGACATTTGATTGGTTATGTACATGAATATATATAAATAAAGAGAGGGAAACACAGCCATTTTGACTACTACTTCCTGAAGTACATTTCAAAAGGATTTTCACTGAGAACTTAAACTGCTTTTTCGAAGGTAAGATGTTATTTTGAAAACTGAAGTATGTTGTGCACTTTAAGTTAATTTGGAAAAAAAAAATTCTGATAGTTATATACTATCCCTCTGTAATAGTTATAGATTGAGATAGGCTTCTCTGTTATAGTTATGGATGGAGTTAGGCTTGTCTTGTATAATTATGAATTTACTTAGGATTTATGACATACACTTTTTTATATTTCTACTTCCAGCCTGGTACCATACACTGCCCAAAGATAACTTCACTGTTAAAAAATCAAAACTACCTGTCTGAACTTAAACCCAACAGTGCCCTATCTCTACTGATATATTTATTTACTGCAATTTACAGCAAGAAAATGGAAGGAGAGCAGAATATTTCCTTCAAAATTGTTCTGGAGAACAACGCTGAAAAAAATATTGAAGATAATGATGACTTTGATTTTATGGATGAGTCACTGGCCCATGAATTAGTTCAGTGTGTATAAGCAGTAGATTCACTGATTGAAAATGAGGACATTTCCGACAATTTGTTGTTAGAAGTTCTATCAAATTTTGAAAAACAATCACAAAAATAAATTTATATTTATAATCAAAAATTGTTTGAGACATTATTCATTTTTATATGTAATTCATAAACTAGTACCAAAATGATTATAATATAAAGTCAGACTTATAATATACTGTGCAACTTATATGTGTTACATAGTAATTTTGCTCATAGTTACTTCCTTTCTCCCACTTTATTATCTTCAATGTGTATTTGACATCTCTTTTTCATCTCCTGCCTCCATGTTCTTTCTGCTTTCCTGACAGACTATGATATGGATTCCATATACCACAATAACTTCTGTAACAACATGCAAGATATCTACAGAGGAAACGGTGTACATTAAATTTAAGACTCAGCATTGGTACCTACATATTGATACTTAAAACACCCAAACAACACAACAACTCTATGCAGAGCTACCCTACCTCTAATCACTTTAAATTATTATTTTACTGTTTCACTGGGTTTTCCCCATGTGTGTGTGTGTGTGGGGGGGGGGGGTGTGAGGTGTGTGTGTGGGTGCAGGTGTGTGGGGTGTGTGGGTGTGGGTGGGGGGTGTAAAGTGTGTGGGTGTGGGTGTGTGGGGTGTTTGGGTGGAGGTGGAGGTGTGGGTGTGTGAGGTGTATGTGGTGGGTGTGGGGGATATGTGTGTGGGATGTGTGTGTGTGTGTGGGTGTGTCTGTGAGGTGTGTGTGTGTGTGTGTGGGGGGGGAGGGGAGAGGTGTGTGTGTGGGATGTGTGGGGTGTGTCTGTGAGGTGTGTGTGTATGGGGGGGTGAGGTGTGTGTGTGAGTGTGGGTGTGTGGGTGTGGATGTGTAAGGTGTCGGTGTGAGTGTGTGGGGTGTTTCGGTGTGGGTGTGTGAGGTGTGTGTGGGGAGTGTGTGGGGGTGGGGGTATAGGGTTATGTGTGTGGGGTGTGTGTGTGAGATGTGTGGGTGTGTGTGAGGAATGTGTGTGTGGGTGTGTGTGGGTGTGTGTGTGGGGTGTATGCGTGTGTGTGGGATGTACTTGTAGGTACCTAAATCAGCCACAGAACCCAAAAGCTCTTTTCAGAGCTACCCTACCTCTGATCACTCAAAATGATTATTTTACATTATTTTTTTTCACTAATTTTCCCCATGGTACGCTCCCCGGTACGCTCCCCAGTGCGCTCCCCCCGTGAAAATCTGATTTATTTTTTTTGTCCCGCGGGACCCTTTTATGGCCCCCACATCAAACTTAGGGGATCAGGGGGGTCTACCCTGCCCCCTTTTGGTCATTTCCCCCTTTGTTTTTTGCCACCTCTAGTGTCTCGATCCTACCGACACACAAGATGGCGGCCGCTGCGGACTGTTTCGAATGTTTACAGACACCCGAGAGCCAATCAGCTTTCCATGCGCAAGTCGCGTAGCGCGCCCGGTGCGCTCCCCGGTGCGCGTCCCGGGGCGCGGCTATAGATATATATATATTGTTTTAAACCCAAATTACTCAAAATCCTCTGGAGCACATATCTTGAGACATAGCAAAGGCACATCGGGCTACGAGTCCCTACAATTTTGCCAAGTTTGGTGAAAATCCATTCAGCCGTTCGAGCTAAAAGTGCGACAGACCGCCCTATGGAAATTAACATGGGGAAAACACGTTTTGGGACCCCTCTTTTATCTCGGCCCCCGCTTGACGAATCCCCCCCAAACTTTCAGGGAAGGACCGGAGCGCCGCGAGGCAAAGTTAAGGAACATTTCAGGAAGATTCCTCAACCGGCGCCAAAGTTATTCCCAATAGAATGTTGCGATTTCCCTATGGAAAACAATCCTAACTATAACTACCTACTGGCGACCGCCAGTAGGTAATATATATATATATATATATATATATATATTCACTGAAAAAAACAAAGGTTTCAGGGGCGTTATAGTTAGCTGGACATTTCACTCGTACAAAACCATTGAAATTCCCCCGTTATAGTTAGTTCAGCTAACTATAACTCACGCGCCCGCAATGCACTGCTGATGACGTCACATATTACATCACTCATGACATGGTCAGTGACATCACTCATGACATCTCTAATGACATCACTGATGACGTCATCCAGTGAATGTGTGTTTTTCTGAAAAATAAATATGTTTATATATGTACATCTCAAGGTCGATGGAAGAATAAATGGGTATATAAGTGTCTAAATGGATGATGTTTTTTGTAAAATTGATTGTATAACTGACTGATTAAGTGTATTTTAGTGAATACATGGGTTAGTGAGTAATGTTTAAATATGTAAATATCTCTATCCGTCTCCCATGTGGAAAAGAGATGCCGGCTTGTGTATACGTGGCTGCATGGGTTGGTGAGCAGCTCCATGAGTATCTATATGGGTTATTAGTTGGTTTTTTGAGTATCAGTATGAGTGTCTGAGGGTCTGTATGGTTCGGTGGGGGTATTACTTAGTGCATAGATGCATGAATGAGTGACTCACTGTTTGTATGTGTTGAAGACAGCATGTATGCAGGACTGTATAGGTGGATGACAGTGTGTATGGCTGTGTTAGTCAGTAAATGACTGTCTCAATAGTTTCTTCATGAGTAAGTACATATGTTTTAAACTAGTATATGTGAGTATTGGTGTATATAAGTGATTATATGTGAGAGTAAGAGATTGGAAGAGTTCCTGTAGAAATAAGTAGGTGTTTCTATAAGTGATTGTTTAAGAGAGTATGTGTACCGTTCTGTAGAAGTAAGTGTGGTAGTGCGTGTATAACTGTATAAGCAAGTAAATGGATGTTTGATACTTTGTTTGCATGTGTGAGTATGTGTGTGAGCAACTCTATAGATGAGTGGTGGTGTGTAACAGGATGTATAGGTGTATGAGTACATATGATGAGTGAATACATGTATGAGTGACTGTATAGGACTGTTGGTGAATGAGTGGATGTGTCTGTAGATCTTGGAATTACTGAATAGGTGTGGTGTAAGTGGTATTGGTATGTGCATTGTTTTGAAATTGTTAGTTACTATTTTTGAGTGTGTGTATCAAAGGTTATATTAGGTTGAGAGGAGGTCTCCCACTCTATCACAAGGATGATGTCATTTGAGATGTCATCAGTGATGTCATGAATGATGTCACTGACCAGATCATGAGTGATGTAATATGTGATGTCATCAGCTAACTATAACTTGCCTGAAACCCATGGGTTTTTTCAGTGAATTTCAAAGGTTTTTTAAATGCTAGTTTCTAACTATGCCTACAGAGTTAGGACATGTGAAGAAAGACGAAAAACGCACAGAAAGGAGAAAAAGAAATGCGGAAAGAAGCAACAGAAGTCCTCAAAGACGAAGAAAAGTGCAGGAAGAAGGAAGACGTGCAGAAAGAACAGAGGAGCAGAAATAGGCCTTGTTGCAAAATCATCCTGTTCCCTCAACTTTTTCTGATGGGTACTGGTGATAACTGACTCTGACTAACCAGTCCTCGAGCCAGTGCTATGCTAAAAAACACTTCGAATACAGTGAAAACACCTACATACACCAGGGAATACTATGCATAGGGGTACCCCTGTGATTACCATGGCCTCCTCTGTAAGCCATTAGTACATAATAGGGCAGGGGGATTAAAACTAAGTATGGGTGAATTTTGCAAAACGTCCGCGAATTCACAGATTTTCCCTCGAAATCACGGATTTGTTTGCGATTTCCATCTACTCAACTGGAGTACTTTCTACTGGCTAATCAGTAAGTGCTACCTCGTTGGGTAAATGTATAGTGCTTTTGCTACACTACAGCTGCGTAAAGGGCCAGAAGATTTGTCTCCACTGACCATGTGAGCCTGTTACTTGCCACCGCGCCAAAATGCTCCGAGGTCCCTTGAGTGAGCTGTCCATCATAGTTGGGATTGGGAAAGGGCGGGAAGACGTTTGATCCCGCTAGTGTGTGGTGCGGGGCTTCTATGCCTGTTCACATGCCTCTTGTGTATAAAGGGTCAGAGAGCGAGCAGGATAGCAGGTGAGGAGAAAGCAGCCTACTGGTCACAGGAACGGGGATTGCGCTCGAGAAACTCAGGGATGCAAAGACCTCCCTCGTGTATTACAGCTAATTTTCAACGGCAGATATGGGGTTAAAGCACACTTGCCCAGCCTCGACCGTGCTCACTAATGCTTTTGGGCTGATTAAAACGTTACTGAATTTGAGCTTCAACTCGGGCACCTGCTTTATTAATATCTGTAAGTGCTTCCTGTTGAGGTTTAATTTTTGTGACAGGAGCCTTGTGCCAGAATGAATCCTGCCCTGCATAGTTATCCACGAAGATGCCACTGTTTTGTGCAATACCTCTACTCAACTGGAGTACTACTGGCTAATCCAGTAAGTGCTACCTCGTTGGGTAAATGATAGTGCTTTTCCTACACTGCAGCTGCGTAGGGCCAGAAGATTTGTCTCCACTAACCATGTGTGCCTGTAACTTTGCCACAGCGCCTAAAGGCACCGAGGTCCCTTGAGTGAGCTGTCCATCATAGTTGGGAAAGTGCGGGAAGATGTTTGATACCGCTAGTGTGTGATGCGGGGCTTCTATGCGTGTCAACATGCCTCTTGTGTATAAAGGGTCAGAGAGCGAGCAGGGCAGCAGGTGAGGAGAAAGCAGCCTACTGGTGACAGGAACTACACGGGGATTGTGCTAATTTTTGACGGCAGATATGGGGTTAAAGCACACTTGCCCAGCCTCGACCGAGCTCACTAATGTTTTGGGCTCATTAAAATGTTATTGAATTTGAGCTTCAACTCTGGCACCTGTTTTATTTATATCTGTAAGTGATTTTTGTGACAGGAGCCTCGTGCCAGAATGAATCCACGTCCCTTTTTACAACACTCTTTAACGCAGCTCCGTGGTGCTAACTGGAGGTACCTGGTGGGCTAGTTGGCCCCCAGGGACCCTCAGGATTGAAGAGGAATTAATTCCCCAACTTAAACCACGCCACAGGGTGTGTTTGCACACATGTCAACTCAGGCCCCGCCCCCTCCCTTCACACTGTGCAAATGCGCCCCGTGGCACGTTTTAAGTTGGGGGATTAACTCCCCTTGAATCCTGAGGGTCCCTGGGGTGCAACTAGCCCACCAGGTACCCCGATTAAGGGCCAGAGAGCTGCGTTGCAGAGAGGTGTAAAAAGGGGCGTTGCCTCAGAACACCTCTCTGCAACGCAGCTCCCTGGCACATACTGGAGGTTACTGGTGGGCTAGTTGGCCCCCAGGGACCTCCAGTATTCAAGGGGAATTAGTTCCCCATCTACAAACGCGCCAGGGAGCGTATTTGCGGAGTGCTGCAAGGAGGGGGCAGGGCCTCCATCGCGATGCCCGTCTTTTAAAAAGAAAAATATTTTAAGAAGGGGGGCTGTGTGGCACCCCTTCTTTTCCTCATTTATTTATTTTTAATTTGGAAGGGGGCCACGTGCCTCCCCCCCCGAAGGCCATAATTGGCCCCGGGCCACAACCTCTGGGGCATGGCCTTTTTAAAAAATAAAATTGGAGGGGGGCTCCGTGGTGCTTACTGGAGGTACCTGGTGGGCTAGTTGGCCCCCAGGGACCCTCAGGATTGAAGAGGAATAAATTCCCCAACTTAAACCGCGCCACAGGGTGTGTTTGCACACATGTCAACTCATGCCCAGCCCCTCTCTTCACCACTGTGCAAATGCGCCCCGTGGCACGTTTTAATTTGGGGGATTAACTCCCCTTGAATCCTGAGGGTCCCTGGGGTGCAACTAGCCCACCAGGTACCCCGATTAAGGGCCAGAGAGCTGCGTTGCAGAGAGGTGTAAAAAGGGGCGTTGCCTCAGAACACCTCTCTGCAACGCAGCTCCCTGGCACATACTGGAGGTTACTGGTGGGCTAGTTGGCCCCCAGGGACCTCCGGTATTCAAGGGGAATTAGTTCCCCATCCACAAACGCGCCAGTGAGTGTATTTGCGGAGTGCTGCAAGGAGGGGGCCGGGCCTCCATCGCGATGCCCGTCTTTTAAAAAGAAATATATTTTAAGAAGGGGAGCTGTGTGGCTCCCCTTCTTTTCCTCATTTATTTATTTTTAATTTGGAAGGGGGCCACGTGCCCCACCCCTCCCGAGGCCATAATTGGCCCCGGAGCCACAACCCCTGGGGCATGGCCTTTTAAAAAAAAAAAAAATTGGAGGGGGGCTGCGTTGCCCCCCTCCTCAGGCCACTTATGGCCCCGGGGACCCCATCCCTCGGGCTTACCTTTGTTTTTTAAATTTGAGGAGGGGGGCTGTGTGGCCCCCCTCACGGGCCACTTCTAGCCCCAGGGACCCAACCCCCGGGGCTGGCCCTCTCCGTTGGGGACCGTGAGGGGTCCCCAATCCCTCCATGGTCCCGCCGGCTACCCGCATCCTTCGGGAGCCGGCATCTCTTTTCCACATGGGAAGCTGCTAAGATAAAGCTCACCGTGTGGAAAAGCAATCGTCTTTGGTTTTTGGAAGAGAGAGCAGGTTTCCTGCTCTCTCTTCCAAAAACCAAAGACGATTGCTATGGCAGGGCGGGAGCCACAAAGCTCCCGCCCTGCCATAGCAAACAGCATTGTCCCTTGGTCGACTCGTGACCAAGGGAATCTTTCCCAAAACGTGTCGAGTGGATTTGCCTATGGATTTTGCAAAATAAAAGACTGCTTTTGAAGCTAATTAGCGTTTGTGTGATACTGTATCCAGTGGATGCCATTGGGAAAGCGCAGTATTTTTGGAACTTATATTGAAGGTTCGCCACCTTAACACGAACCACTGTCGGAAGCGGAAGGGTCATGGCGCTGTTCGGCATCCGCCGAACACAATGAATTTGTATATATATATATATATATTACAGCTCCGAATCTCTCTCAATGTCAGAAAGAATTTACGGCACTCATAAGGGAAGTGTTCACGCTATTTTATTTTGAAAACACTCAGCAGACAAATGCGTTTCGGTTTTCCTTCGTCAGTGTCTACCATTGACACGCAGGAAGCGGAAATAAAAGCATTTCATTGTTTTAGCATGTCTATAGAAAGAGGACTTCCTTAAATCCCCGTGAGGAACTTATTTGTTCAGTATATTACTGTTTCTTTTCACATATTGAGAAACATGATAAATGGCTATATACATGACATCCGTTTTGTATTTACATATCATTTTTTGCATAATTCTTTAAATAAATTATTTCTGGAAATTGTTTATAATATATATACACAGTTTGTATTTTGCCATTATTCATGTTACAGTTGCTATCAAGCCGTGGATCGGCAATGCTCACGGGGTTTTCTAAAGCATATTCAACAAATCCATATTTCATTGCATTTTCAAGGGCTTCTCACTTGGGCAATGCATATTCCCTTGAAAATGCAATGAAATATGGATTTGTTGAATATGCTTTAGAAAACCCCGTGAGCATTGCCGATCCACGGCTTGATAGCAACTGTAACATGAATAATGGCAAAATACAAACTGTGTATATATATTATAAACAATTTCCAGAAATAATTTATTTAAAGAATTATGCAAAAAATGATATGTAAATACAAAACGGATGTCATGTATATAGCCATTTATCATGTTTCTCAATATGTGAAAAGAAACAGTAATATACTGAACAAATAAGTTCCTCACGGGGATTTAAGGAAGTCCTCTTTCTATAGACATGCTAAAACAATGAAATGCTTTTATTTCCGCTTCCTGCGTGTCAATGGTAGACACTGACGAAGGAAAACCGAAACGCGTTTGTCTGCTGAGTGTTTTCAAAATAAAATAGCGTGAACACTTCCCTTATGAGTGCCGTAAATTCTTTCTGACATTGAGAGAGATTCGGAGCTGTAATTCGTAACGTGGTGCGTCACCACGAAGAGGCACCCGTCTGCGAGTGACCCGGACTCTGGCGCAACAAGGAGCTGCAATATATATATATATATATATATATCACATACAGATGCGCACACACACATATGGTGATCAAGGCTGCTTGGACGGCCCAAAACGCGTCTTGACAGATGTAAGGAAATAAAATAATGCTTACACTATAAGTTGGTCTGCGCCTGTAATTCCGCGCTTCACATATACAGATGCGCACACACACACATATATATACATAAATATATAAAGTGTCACCTAATATATATTTTTACCTTGTGTTATAAGTGCATGTGTTGTAAAGGTGTTTGTGTGTAAAAGACTGCTTTGTAAAGGCAATGCATGGTAAAGGCATTGCGTGGTAAAGGCATGCATTGTAAAAGGAGGCATGCTTCTGTCATACAACACCCTGGCTTCAGCGATGGCTGGCTGGTGCTTGAACGCTGATCTCCTGCGCCCTCCATTATGGGGGTATCAAATGTTTGACCCTCTCCACTATCCGAGTCATGTGAGTACTGGGCCATGAGATCAATAAGCCTCTATCAGAGCTGCGTCATCGTCTTAGTCACAATAGAGGCAGACACTTCGCCGGAAGTGGCACACCCCTACCCAGGGATATCTTCATGTATCTGAGAATTGGCAGGCTGTGGGAAATCAGAGGCGAGGTCATTTAGGCTGGAGCCTGCTTCTGAGGCATAACATGAGGACAGGAATTGCCAAAGAGGCAATACTGCTTCTAGTCCTGCAAGCTTTTGGGCCCTCTCCCATAACAGTAGCCAAAGGTGGCTTAGAGCCTTGTGTCACCCAACAAGACATTTTTACAAGGGCCTCAGAGAGCCCATCCAACCTTTCTCAGCACTGCCATGCGCATAGAGAACATTATAATTAACAACGGCAAAGAGTGGAGCCCTCCCACGTCTTCTCCCACAGTGGCAGGGAAAAGGGTGAAATCAGAAAAATCCCTTGCACTTTCCACATCAGAAGCTCCAGGCGGTGCAGAGCTAAAAGAGCAGAGCTAAAAACCTGTGATATTCTGTGGCAATACCATTGTCGGCTATTCAGGCACGGGCTGGCTTATGAAGGACGCAGCATACTACGTTTAAGGAGTTCAACAAGTGTTTTAATGGGTAGCCACAAAACACGGCGTTCAAACAAAGTAGGGATGTCCAACAGAGAGTCTTTATGCAGAAGTACGACGTTCTCGTGGTAACTCCAGGGAACGATGCCAGGGCACAGCAGGAGTCATTCCCGGCATGAAAAGAAAAGAAAAACAAAGGACCGCGATTACTGGCAAGTCTGATAAACTTCAACGTGAGAGAGGGGAGCGGGGAGTGAGGGAATCACCAGGGACCAGCACCAGGTGTGACTTTCCTTAGCACACAACTGTTGGAGCGATACGTGACAAGGTTGTGTGAGCTCGGGAAACGAGGGACCATGCAAAGCACGAAAGTCAGCCCTGTGACCTCCCGCAGTCCTCCCCTACCCGTATCCGCCCGTGAAGCAAATAGCCCCTTTAGCCGGCCCCCAACCTTGTCTAGCCACACTTCTCCAGAAGTGCGGCGGGGCGGCTCGTGGGAACGTTGGCCTCCTGGCGTTCCTTCTCGGCTGGGCTGTCTGTCTTCCGCTTCCCCTTCGTGGCGCTGACTCTTCTCCGCACTGTTCGGCGTCTCCTCGCTCGATCCCCGCCCGGCTTTCGCGCCTTCTTCTTCCTGTAGGCAGGCTTTTACCTCTGCGCCGCTCTCCGATTGGGCATAAGCCGGTGACTTCACGGCTGACGAGTCCTCCTCCGGGAAAGCCCAGGCCACATTAAAGGGGCCGCAGGAATCCTGTCCACGGGGCGGAAAAGAAGAGGAATTAAAGTCCGGCACCTGTCCAGCCCCGTGACAGATCCCACCCCCGGGATTTTCCCGATCGGGGGAAAGAGGAAAGCGAGACAAAAAGTCAGCGTTGCCCTGTTGCACACCTTTCCGATGACGAACCTCCATCTGGAAAGGTTGGAGCGCTAGGAACCATCGGAGTATACGCTCGTTATGGCCACGATTCCTTTGTAGCCACGTCAACGGGGCATGGTCCCTATATAAGATAAAGGGTCTGCCCTCCAGATAGTACCTAAGCTTGTCAACTCCCCATCGAACCGCTAAACACTCCTTCTCAATGGTGGAATATGCCATTTCCCTGGGGAACAGCTTTCTACTAATATAGAGGATGGGCTTTTCTATACCTTCGTTGTTCTCCTGTGAGAGAACAGCCCCGATCCCCACCCCAGAAGCGTCCGTTTGCAGTATAAAGGGTTTGCTGAAATCCGGTGACAGCAACACCGGGGCGGAAGTGAGGAAGGTTTTCAATGTGTGAAACGCTACCGATTCTTTCTCAGAAGGGGCTGGCAGTTTGGAAGATGAATGGTTCTTCTTGAGGAGATCTGTAAGCGGACTGGCTATTTCTGCAAATTGGCCGATAAACCGGCGATAATAGCCCACTAAACCCAAAAATGCTCTCAAATCTCTTTTGGTTTTGGGATAGGGTACATTCAGGATAGCTTTCACCTTTTCGGCTTGGGGTTCGATCAGTCAGTCACCTAAGAGGTAGCCGAGGTACTTCACCTTCCGAAATGCAACCCTTGATTTCTTTGCGTTAATGTGAAAGCCAGTATCCCGAAGACTCGTAAGGATCTTTTCAAGGTGTTCGAGGTGCTCTGCCCATGTTTTACTAAAGACGATGATATCGTCTAAGTAGGTGGAGGAGTATTGATGGTGCGTGGACAGTACCGTGTCCATGGCCCTCTGAAATGTCGCCGGGGCGCCATGTAAACCAAATGGAAGCACGGTAAAGTGGAAGTGCCCATGAGGAGTGGAGAAGGCAGTTTTCTCTTGATCCTCCCGAGCTAGAGGAATTTGCCAATATCCCTTGGTGAGGTCAATGGTAGTTATATAAGGAGCCTCACCAAGACGTTCTAGCAACTCGTCCACTCTAGGAAGTGGGTATGCATCTTGCTTGGACACTCTGTTTACTTCACGGAAGTCGATGCAAAACCGAATGCTGCCATCCGGTTTTGGCACCAAAACCACTGGGGAAGACCAATTACTGTGCGAAGGTACTATCACCCCGGATCTTAACATTTGATCGATTTCGTCCTTAAAGGCTTGTCTCCTAGCTTCGGGTATCCGGTAGGGCTTTTGTTTCACCACAACCCCTGGGTCAGTGGGGATGGTATATACCGCTATTTGGGTCTTTCCTGGTTGGTCTGAAAAGACATCCTTATACCGAAGCAAAAGGGAAAGGACGTCTTCCTTTTCTTGTTGAGTAAGATCAGGGTTGACAGGGGTGTCGTGCACAGTGTGAGCGATCATATTGATGGTGTGAATAGCTTGTGGAGGTTTACCCAGCCACTTCTTCAAGATATTGATGTTATACATTTGAGTTCTGTTTTTAGACAACCGTAGAATATAGGTGGTTCTCCCTATCTTCTTGACTATCGGAAAGGGACCTTGCCATTCTTTTTTTAGCTTATGAGTAGACGTGGGGAGTAAAACTAAGGCCCAGTCCCCAACATCCAACTCTCTCCACTTTTTGCCCTTATCATAAAAAACCTTTTGTTTTACCTGAGCTATGGCCAGATGGTCATGAGCCAAGGTTCTCAGTTTATGGAGTCTGGACTGTAGTTGTCGGGTGTAATCTAACAGGGCTTCTGCCTCTTGGGCTCCTTCTTTTTCCCAGCTGTCCTTGGTTATTTCAAGTAAGGAGCTTGGGCTACGTCCAAACAACAACTTGAACGGAGATGTACCCAGGCTAGCTTGTTTTTGGCTACGGAGAACAAATAGAGCCAGGGGTAAAAGTTGATCCCAATTTCTACCATCCCCAGACAGAAGTTTTTCTAGAGTGAGTTTTAGGCTCCCATTGTAACGCTCTACCAACCCGTCTGTCTGAGGGTGGTACACTGAGGTTTTGATGTGGGTGATCCTAAGTTGTTGACAGACTTGCTTCATCAGTCTAGAGACAAAGGGAGTCCCCTGATCGGTAATGATCTCCCGGGGAAAGCCCATTCTAGAAAATACCTCAACCAACCGTTGAGCTATGGCGGAGGAAGTAGCGGCCTGGAGGGGAAACGCCTCCGGATAACGGGTGGCGTAGTCAACCAACACTAACGCGTATTGATGTCCTCTTGCTGACTTGGGTAAGGGACCTATTAAGTCCATCCCCACCCTATCAAACGGTTTACCAATAATGGGAAGGGGAGTCAGCGGTACGGCCGGGGGAACGTAGGGGTTACGTCTTTGACAAATCTGACATTCCTGGCAGTATCGCTGTACTTGTGCGTAAACACCCGGCCAAAAGAAGTGTTGAAGGATGGCCTGCCCTGTTTTCTCCGCCCCTGAATGTCCTGTTAAAAGATGGGCATGTGCAAAAAATAGGATTTGGTCTCTGAAATCCGTAGGGACCAAAAGCTGGGGTACCCCATCGGTTTTGCTAGCCGATATAACAACCCATTCTGTTCTATAAAAGTCGGGTAGGACCTAGTTAAGGGATCCTGACCTGAACGAGCTGTTTGCCATGCATTAGTAAGACTAGCATCGTCTAACTGTGCTGTTCTGAAATGGGTGTCCCTAGCCCAGGGTTCTGATGCAAGAAGGGCGTTATTCGGAGACTGTTTAACAGCGTCTCTCATAAGAGAAAGGAACCCTGGATTATCAGTGCCTATAATGACTGGCTCAGGCAAATCTTCCAAAACCCCAACCACCACCTCTGTCGTGACTCCTGAGCTACTGCAAAGGGATATCTTGGCCAATGGATACTCCTTGACCACACCTTATGTGAACAGTTTTCCCTGCCAGAAGACAAGAAGGAGAAACATATTCTTTTCTAACTACAGAATGTCGACACCCAGAGTCAAGTAGAGCCTTTGCTATTTTCCCACTGATGTCTACACTCACATAAAAGACGGGCCCTGTTTCCTGGGCATACAGGAGGGAACGGGGTGCATAGTTCACGTCCATGGGTTCTTCTTCTTTCTCCTTTTTCTTCTTGCAATAGCGTGCTATTTGCCCCCACTCCCCACAGTCATAACACTGTGGGCCTGAAGTCAGTGGTATCTCAGGCCTAGGGAGACGAGGATGCGGAAGTTCTACTGGAGGTTTTGTTATTTCCTTCTCTTGTTTTCCTAGTATGTGTGGTTGGGTTTTTCTGGTTCCTTTATGGGGGGCCGGCCCTGGGCGCGTGCATAGCTTGTGGCCATTTCTATGGCATGCTCAAGAGTCAGTCCAGCATGTTGTTTTAGCCACCGCTGTGTTCCATAAGGCAGAGCCTCCAGGAACTGCTCAAGATAAATTTTATTCATGACTTCTTCCATACTTGAGTCCTGTGGTTTCAACCACAAGTCAGCTGCTGCCTTTAATCGATAGAACAACGTTTTGGGGAGATCTCCAGGGCTCCCCCTTTCTTGACAAAATTTCAACCTGTGTGTTTCTTCATCAACACTAAACCGGTCTAAGATGTACTGTTTTACGAGACCATAGGTAACCGTCCTGTCTTTATTCACCATTTGATATGCTGCTTGCACTTCTCCGGTTAAAAGGGGGGCAAGATAGAAGGGCCACCTATCCCCGGGCCAGGCACTGGCTCTAGCGGCCCTTTCAAAGTTCAAAAAGAAGGCTAAGGGACCTTCCCTGAAACATACTTTTGCAGTGGAACGACAGTTCCTGGGGGAGGGGCGGTGGTTTTGCCTTGCCCCAGTACTGCCATTAAATGGTTTTGTCCTACCGCTAGTTTAATAAGATTGTCGGCTTGGTTTTGCATAGCAGAGGTGAACGTGGCGCGGTCTGCTTCGGCTTGCGCGGACGTTTGCCCGATGGCCCACTCGAGCTTGTCTTGATTCTCCTTCATCTGTTGGATTAGGGCTTCCATCTTGTATCGGATGGCGGTTCGTTGCACCGAACACTCCTGGCTGGCTCGCCAATGGTCGGCTGTTCAGGCACGGGCTGGCTTATGAAGGACGCAGCATACTACGTTTAAGGAGTTCAACAAGTGTTTTAATGGGTAGCCACAAAACACGGCGTTCAAACAAAGTAGGGATGTCCAACAGAGAGTCTTTATGCAGAAGTACGACGTTCTCGTGGAAACTCCAGGGAACGATGCCAGGGCACAGCAGGAGTCATTCCCGACATGAAAAGAAAAGAAAAACAAAGGACCGCGATTACTGGCAGGTCTGATAAACTTCAACGTGAGAGAGGGGAGCGGGGAGTGAGGGAATCACCAGGGACCAGCACCAGGTGTGACTTTCCTTAGCACACAACTGTTGGAGCGATACGTGACAAGGTTGTGTGAGCTCGGGAAACGAGGGACCATGCAAAGTACGAAAGTCAGCCCTGTGACCTCCCACAGTCCTACCCTACCCCGTATCCGCCCGTGAAGCAAATAGCCCCTTTAGCCGGCCCCCTACCTTGTCTAGCCACACTTCTCCAGAAGTGCGGCGGGGCGGCTCGTGGGAACGTTGGCCTCCTGGCGTTCCTTCTCGGCTGGGCTGTCCGTCTTCAGCTTCCCTTTCATGGCGCTGACTCTTCTCCGCACTGTTCGGCGTCTCCTCGCTCGATCCCCGCCCGGCTTTCGCGCCTTCTTCTTCCTGTAGGCAGGCTTTTACCTCTGCGCCGCTCTCCGATTGGGCATAAGCCGGTGACGTCACGGCTGACGAGTCCTCCTCCGGGAAAGCCCAGGCCACATTAAAGGGGCCGCAGGAATCCTGTCCACGGGGCGGAAAGGAAGAGGAATTAAAGTCCGGCTCCTGTCCAGCAGCCCCGTGACAACCATCTTGCTGTTCCAAGACGTCTCCCTTTACGCCCTAGATAAACACCAAGAATTCAAAGATGTAACTGCCTACCTGCTGAGAGAAAATATACCCAATAGCTGATGGCACCCTTTCTGCCTTCACTTCACCCTCAAGGCCCATTGACTCACCATTAATAGCCTCAAAGATGTCTGCATGGCGCCAGGCCTGAGGCAGCCTCCGCAACATCAGAAACAGACACAGAACGGCTCAATCCCAGAGAGACCAGTAACGAATGGCAGCTTTCCCAATCTTTCAAATCACTCATAGGAGAGCGACTCTTATGATTGCTGGAGAAAAAGGCTCATCCTCCATTATCCGATGAAAACGGACCGCCCATGGGGTATCTCACCCAGGAGTATCAGAGTGTTGCTCATGATGACCACGTGCTTGCCATCCATCTCCTGGTATGGCTCCTATAGATTTCAGCTGGGAAAGGGTGTTGGAGACCCTACCACATTTAACAGCTGTATTACCATTTTTTGACTTGCCTGCTGATTCTCAATGTGGTTCTTAGCTAATGTATTATTGGATGACAACCTTCATTCAGACCAGTTGGTGTCTCTTCAAAGGAACATTCACCCCAGGCCTACTAGTTTATTAAAAATGCAAAGATGACCTCTACCTGAAAGGATGCCCCATTCTGCTGCCGTGCACAAGGTCATAAAATATGATGTGTATCTTCTGCCCAACAGTCTGGCAATTTCCCAGCGTGCTGAAACCAATCCTAAATTCCTAAAAGCTTGACATAAATAAAGGTAGGATTCTAAACAGCCGACATCCCAAACAACATCACCCCAGAATGTGAAAGCACAGAGACGTCAGTGATGCTATTGAGGGATTCTGCAACCTCCTTCCAAAACACATACGTAACTACGGCATTCCAAATAAGGAAAAAAGTACATGGTTGGCTAAATCCTCTCAAACGTAAATGATTATTCATTTTTATCAAACCATGACATCTGTATTTGAGTGCAGTAGATACAGGCCCTCATTATTAGCTGCCCTTTAAATTTCAATATTTACAGTAACTCCAAACCCTGCACATATATGTATCAGTAGTAATAAGTAGTGAAATAGAAATCACATCCTCTCGATAAATTTCAGCAGGTCAAACCAGCGGATATTACTTGGAAGGGAGTGATGCCCGGTAAATACCAGAACATGCTGTTTTTTGATGTAGTAAGGACTAAAATCTGCGCATTATTCCCTATTATCGAGGAAAGACTCTTAATTGGGTGGTATTTATGTCACATAATAAATTCCAACTCAGAGGAGGTGGATTTTATTCGGAGGAATACATTTTGCACCAATTACTTGTAAAAGTTTATATTTTACCTGCCTGAAGCTTGGAGGAATCCTCACAACTTTAGGTTACATCATTTTATCCTAAACAGTTTTCTCAATATGGCCTAGATCAGCCAGCCATCGCCCCTGGAGACATTCCAGACTACATGGTTGTTGTACAGAGGTTTGTACATCATGGATACCATTGTGCATGAAAATATTAATTGAACACGTTATACTTTATGGGCGAGGTGTCCTGTGACTCTCTCAAGACCTACAACTCTTTTAGGGCATGGCACATTGGCCACCATCTCATATTCAATGTTTAGTAAATGAAATGCTGTTAGACTCTTTGGTCCCCAAACATCGATCATGGTAGCTATGCCTATAGAATCCCATTTCCTGAATCCTGCCCTGAGAAAAGTCTGCATGTCCAGAATGTGTCCCTAAGAACAACATTTGACAATTGTCACAAAACCTACATTGCCTTGCCGCCTAAAGAAGTCTTTATGGGAGCACTTAAAAATCCGGACTGTAGTAGCCAGAGACCTAGGTTATTAGCGGCGAGTCGCTGTGCCTTAATAGAAGCACAACGTGAAGAATCCGCCGCACTGACAGTCCATGCGGCACGCCTAGACTTCGGGCGATGTAGTCTCCAGGCGAATCCCAGGAGCATTTGCTACGGGCAAAACCGTGAGTTGGATAAGGAAATAATTTTCTCCTTGTTTTTCACATCTGTCTCCACGGAGTGGACACGCCTTTGCGCGCGTGGACCCCCGGGGGATATTTCTTTTTATTTTCACTGGTCCTGAAGAAAGCTGAGCTAAACACGCATTAAGCAGCAGAAACATGTTGACCACCGACACCAGGACACCGTGGTTCTAATAATAAACCATCATGTGGCCTCACTGTTTTTAATGTGAGCAACTGGTCCACTATTAAAGTTTTTTGGGTCCAGCTGTGATCTTTTAACATTCACACACATCACTAAACACCTTTTTCACCTAAATACTCTTTCACAAATAACCTGCTCCGCTGCAATTGCAGGCGTTGCAGCACACAGGGGGGGGCATTCGGTCCCTCCTGTGGGAACCCCATGATGAAGCATGTCACCACTAGGGTGAGTGAGAGTTCTTTTAAGAAATGAATTCTTTTCTTTTCTCTTTTTCTTTCCAGTCTTTGGACCTTATTTAGTAACACATGTCTTTCCGTATAATTTTTTTTGTAAGTAGGGACACTGTCACTCGCGTATTTGTAGTCTATCCCAGTAGGCACTCTCTTGTTGTTGTAACGTGATAAATAGGGGTTGGAGAGTGGCCTCTTATACCCTTACTCTCCCGTTGATTGTATGTAGCACTTAAAAATTAACATTTACCGCCTGCACTAATGAATTTAGTGGTATTGGGCTTTTTTAAGGAAAAAACTGTCCATTGCTCTCTTGAATGAAGTCAATGTAATATTCGCTAAAACATTAGTTCAAACACTTCTGCCTCTCTTTGTGATAGCCAAAATGGTTTTAAAATTGCACAAAAAACATTCAAGTATGTGTAGCTGGAATTTTGTATGATTGTGAAACTAAACTTAATAATTAAGGCTTGTTGGTTTCACGGTACATAGTAGGTAGGATTAGCACAAATGGTACTTGGCACATGAAACGGTGGGAGCTGTTAGCATTAGCAGGTCAAAGTGATCAAGCTGAGGCGTAACAGGTGAGGGTTCAGGCCATAAATTGTTTTGAAGATTAGGGTACAGATTTTGAGCTGGTTTTTGCCATTGGCTGCACCTCAAACACCCTAAAGGCAGGAGGGAGTGTTGGTTTTTTTATGTGAAAGGGAGAAGAATGTTCAGGTTGAGAAGCTGATAACATAGTTGTTAGATTTGGGGGTCTCTAGTTGGCACAGGTAGGTACTTGTGACAAATAGGGATCCTTGCCTCTAGTCAGGGTAAGGGGGTACACTCCTAAAATAGCCCCTGCTCACCCCCTTGGTAGCTGGCACCAGCAAACAGGCTTATCTCAAAGGCAGTGTGTAAAGAATTTGTGGCCACATACAGTAATCAAGTGACAACACTACAGATGGACACCACACAGGTTTTATATCGAAAATAAGTATTCTTGGGGGTGTGGCCAGCAGCATGGCTGAGTAGGACACGCTTTCGCCGAGCTCTGGCTGAAAGTTTTATCTGACGTTGATTCCGATGCCCTGCAGACCCAGAGAACACTCCAAAATCCCTAAAATTGTGCCCCAGGTTCCCTACAGCGACGACAGGGAGACACGTTACCTTAGTCGAGACTTGAAGACCAAAACTCGGACCGGCTCGGACATGCTGGGAGGACCTAAGATGGTGCCACATGGCGACTGAGGGACGGCCGCCCTGCCTCGCAGCCCGCGATCCGAGGCTGCGGGACCGCGGAAAACGGAGGCGGCCTGGGTGTGGGGTGCCCAGACTTTGTATCAATCCTGGTACACTCCGGAGCGCCCGAGAGAGCCCCCCCCCATCCCCCCACCCCCACTGGGTATTCGCACAAGGCTGGTGAGTCGTGGCGGGCCCGAGAGAGGAGGCCCTTCCCCCACCGAGACGGAGGGCTGCGGCAGTGGCCGGGAGCTGCGGAGACGCCGGGGAGGCCTCTGAGCGCTGCAGGAGTCGCCCTGTGGTGGGCGCGGGCAGGAGCGCCTGGGAGCAGAGATTGAGTGGCTGACTGCTTGCGAGAGGCCCTCTGGCAGTGCGAGGCCGCAAAGCCGGAGCGGGAGCGACCCTGAGGTGTCAGGTGCCGGAGCCTCAGCAGTGATTAGACACTTCCCACCCCCGGCGTCTGTGCACCTGCCCCGGGTCCGGAGAGGGGGCACTGGGCTGGTGCTGTGGAGGCGGTGAGGAGCCACGGGGAGGGGAGACGGGTCCCTGGATCATGTTGGCAGTGTAGGCGCGGGGCCCCTCCCTCGCCCCCAGCCTGGCATACAGTGGCCCGCAATAGAGGCTGCCCCCGCAGCGGTGATAACGTCGGACGGGGCGGCGGGAGACCCTGGATCGTTTCCCTCCCTCTATTGATTGCTACAAATCGGGGGTAACGCTGCTGCCGCGCTGGGCTAGGCCTGAAGACACGGCTAGAGGGGCAGCACTCGGAGACTGGAGCAGCCCACTGGCGCTGAAGATGGCCATATAGCCTGTAGGGCAGGGCGGCAGTGGGCCTGGCATCGGGTGAGGACGCTCTGGTGAGCTACGTTTGCAGGGCTGCCTTGACTGTGAGAGAAGGGAGCGGCTGCTAGAGGATTGTCTCTCCCATTCTCCCCACCCCTCCCCCGGCGATCCAGACATGGCCGTCGCTTGTACCACAAGCCGAGGACACTATTGGCTGTGGGGCATGGGGAGGTAGAGGCTGCCCTAGGAAACCGCAGAATGCGAAAGGACGGGGGCTCAAAACCACAGCGACAAGGCAAGATGGACCAATACCCGAAAGTCATTGCCCCCCCACAAGAGGAGCCCCCAATCTGACACTGATACCCTCCTCCAGGCGATCCAGGCATCCAGGGCAGCGCTAGAAGGCCATATTGGAGCGGTGGGGACGGAAGTGGCGCTCCTGCGACAGGACCTCAGAAACCTGCCTGGTAGGGTCACCGAGGCAGAGACACGGCTGGGCGAAGTGGAAGACTCAGTACATGCCCTCAATAAAGGTATGCGGGAGCTCCAATCCTCTCAAAAGGACCTGTTGTGGAGGGTGGACGACGCGGAAAACAGCACCCGGCGCAATAATCTCCGTTTCGTGGGCTTTAGAGAAGGAATTGAAGGGGCAAACATGCCGGATTTTTTATACACATGGCTGCGGAATACCTTCCCGGCGGACAAATTCTCCTCTTGTTTTGTCATAGAACTAGCCCATTGGGCGTTGCTGGCCCAACCACCTGTGGGGGCACAGCCACCGCCGGTGATAGCCCGTTTTCTGAACTTCCTAGATAGGGATATGATACTCAGAGAGACCCGGAAATTGGGGGACATAAGACATGAAAACACCTGCATAATGATCTTCCCGGACTACAGTAGAGAAGTGCAAAAGCAGAGGCGTACTTTCGAGTCCGTGAAAGCTAAACTGAGAGAACGTAAAATCCAATACATGTTGCTCTTTCCGGCGAAACTGAAGGTCCTCTACCTGGGTAAATCTCACTTCTTCCAGACGCCAGAGGAGGCTTGGCAATGGCTTGAGGAGCACCCCCCCTTGGGCGACTGGAAACACAGACAAGCGGGGCAGCACCTTCCGGCGGGCCTGGCGGCCTACCCATGGACTCACACCGCTTACTCCAACCTCGACAGCTGCAAAAGGGTCGCACCCTTGAAGCTACCCCATATGTCCCAAAGGGTTCAGGAAGGAGGAGATGACGCACCGGTGGATCACTCAACTCCAGACTTTCGGCGCGCGCGCGTGCACCCCGCTCCTCTGGGCAGCGTCGGGCAGACACCAGAATAGAAAGGGGCACTGACATTGAAAGCGGCCAGTCTTCCTCCGGAGGGGAGGAGGTGTTAGACCCCTCGATGCACCCCCTGGCGGATGAGATATTGGCAATGGAACAAGCAACGTTACCTGATGCCGGGGCATCCCAGACCCAACCTCCAGACTCTAACTCATGAACAGGAGCCTGCAGGGCTGACCGTGATCTGAACTGGAGCGTGCCTGCTGGACACGCACCCCCTTCTATCTCTCTACTTTCTATCTTATTCCGCTGATCTTTGCTCTTTTCCTAATCTTCTCTCTCTCTCTTCCTGTAATGAAGCCATCAACTAAATTTTTACTGGGCTGTACCCTGATGGTTCTGGGACACCCACAGGAGTTGGAACTTGTGGCGTGAGTTGGGTGTGGGAGGGTGACAGACCTCTGCCTGCCCTAGTGTCCACTTCCCGTCATGTTGCCGGGGGGGAGTCATAGGGGAGGGGGAAGTGGGATGGGAGGGGTGGGGGAGAGGGTTACAACTGTTTTCTGGTTGGGAAAGTTCTGGTATATATTTTGTTTTACGTTTGATTGGCACACTGATCACAGACCCACTCTGGTAGGCACACATACCGCCCGGCCCACACACGAGATGCACTTGACCACTGCCATGACATGGCCGCCGTAACTGCAAATGGGCCCCGCGAGAGCGGATTGGTGACGGGTCATTGCAGGGTTCTCACGTGGAACGTAAATTGTCTGGGGGACCAAATTAAAAGAGGGCTGGTAACTACGCATATTAAACTGTTGCACCCTGACGTAGTCTTCCTCCAGGAGACCCACCTTAAGGGAATGAAATGTGGTTTCCTGGTACAAGGAGCTTACAAAGTATTGGCTCATGCGGGATACACAGTGGGATCATGGGGATAGCTATTTTGATTAAAAAATCACCTCCCTTTATGGTGACTCGGACCTGGACGGACCCCGAAGGGACTTATGTAGGGGTGACGGGAACATAGGGGCGACAGCGGATCACATTAGTCTCAGTCTGCGCTCCCCTGAAACTCCAGGCCAGGACGCTATCCGGGCTGGCAGATGTCCTACTGGACACATCGGATAGGCTACACATCATAGCTGGCGACTTTAATGACGTTATGTCTACCACATGGACCGGTCAGGGACTTGAGATGATGGCTCCCCAACGACGCCCCTGGCCAGGACTATGTGTACCCTAGGTCTGACAGATGTGTGGAGATGGCTGCACCCAGAGGCAAGAAGCTACTCATATTACTCAGGGGCGCATAGAGTACACTCCAGACTGGACTATGTCTTCCTCCCCCGGCATGCACTTGGGGTTACTGACGAAGCTGAATATCTGGCGCAGGGTATTTTGGATCACTCGCCACTACTGGTCCGGCTGGGTGGGAGGCCTCGACCCCGTGGTGGGGGCTGGAGACTAATGACATGGGTTTTGCAGAATACTGATATAATGCAGGGCCTCAGGGCAGACATGAAGGTATACTTTGCAGAAAACCTGGGCTCAGTACAGTCAGGGGATACTGTGTGGGTAGCATACAAGACAGTGCTCCGAGATAGGGCTCAAAGTAGGGTATCCTGGGGGAAGCGGAAAGCCCAAGAGGAACTGAATATCCTGGAAACCAAAATTCTAGAACTCGAATGGCGATACCTGGCAGGAAGGGACCCACAGGTGCTTCGGCGCCTGACGGCTACTCAACACCAGTATAGAGATTTAGTAAGGAATGAAGCAAAATCACAGGCACTTGCGGCCTTGCATAGGTTATATGATGTTGGGGACAAGTCCGGAAAGCTCTTGGCATGATTGAGCCGTAGGGAAAGGGATGCCAGATGGGTAGATAGAGTGGTTGATGGATAGGGACAGCTACAGAGAGGGGACTCCCAGATCGTCCAGACGTTTGCTTCCTATTTCCAGGAATTCTATAAAGCCAGGGAACTGGGTGGCTGGGACGAAATTGTGGCCTACCTGTCTAATATTCACACCCCGATCTTAACAGACGAAGACAAAGAGACCTTTGAGGCTGACATATTGGCCACAGAAATTAGAGAGGCGATAGCCAGGTTTGGCCGGGGAAGGCCCCGGGGCCAAATGGACTCTCTGCAGAATTCTGTAAAAAAGGTACTGATATGCTGACACCCCACCTCCTGGAGCTCTTCAGAGACGCAACCCAAGAGGGTATCATCCCGTCTGACTTGAGAATGGCTACGATCGTGCCTATATATAAACAGGGCAGGCCCCCTGAAGACTGCACGTCGTATAGACCAATCTCCCTTCTGAATGTGGAGGCTAAGCTCTTGGCTACGGTCCTGGCCCTTAGCCTACGTCAGGTGATCTCGGGCCTAGTACACCAGGATCAGACGGGATTCCTGCCAGATAGGGTGACTAGGCAAAACCCACGGGGGACGCATAATTGGCTCATGGAGATGCAGAGGAGGGAGGACCCACATATGTTCCTCTCTTTCGACGCTGAAAAAGCATTTGACGCTGTTCACTGGCCCTTTCTGGAGAAGAAGCTGGTTAAATTCGGTGTTGGCCCCAATTTTAGGAAGCGGGTGGGACTTTTATATGCGGACCCCAGAACCTGGGTTAAGGTGAATGGGATGCTGTCTGATGACTTTCCTATTAGGAGGGGGACCCGGCACGGGTGCCGCTTGTCCCCGCTGTTATTCGCCCTTACTGTTGAAATAGTGGCCTGTGAGATGCGTCAAGCAGAAGCGGTGCGGGGCTTCCGTATAACACAGGCCGACCTGCAGGAGGAGAAGATTTCGCTCTACACGGGTGATATTCTCCTATACGTGACTCAACCGGCCGCCACAGTCCCTGCGCTGTTCAAACTCCTGGATAGGTATGGTTCCTTCTCGGGGTACATAATAAGCTGGCACAAATCGATTTTATATACTCCGCGCCTGGAGGAAGAATGGCCCCCGCTACCGGGCACCCTCCAGGTCACCCAGACAGGGTTTACATACCTGGGGATCTACCTGACTACAGACAAACATATTTTCTAACAAAAAAACATCCAGAGAGTGATTAGGAATTTTGAAGATGATGCCCTTAGATGGAAGACCCTCCCCCTCACGATTTTAGGCCGGGCAGCAATGTTTAAGATGATCACGCTGCCCTCTTCCTGTACGCCCTACAGAATGAATACTTTCCCCTCCCTAGACAAACATTTAAAGTAATAAATGCAGAACTACACGCTTTACTGTGGTTTGGGAAACAACCGAGAATAGCCTTAGATACGCTTCAGAGGAATCAATACAATGGAGGGATCTCCCTACTGGATGTGGAGGCATATTATTGGGCTGAACACCTAGCACTGATAAATGGGTGGCTCCACGCGTCTGTGGACCACCCAACATATATACATACACTATTTGTATGGGGGGGGGTCAGAGAGAGACAGTTGATCCCGGCCAGGCAGATAACTATAGAGGTCTGGGATAGGACGACGAAGATGATGGGGTGGTCGCATAAACCGATCAAGCAGACACCGATATGGACCTGCACATGGTTGAGAGAACTCCATAAACTCACTGGTTTTAGAGGGTTGGATGATATTGGGATCTCATCGTTGGGGGACCTGGTGGCAAAAGGAGAGTTAAAACATATGGGACCCTGAAGGCGGAGTACGGACTGTGCCCTGCGCAGTTTCTCAAATAAGCGCAGTTGCGCCACACCTGGAAGGCTGAGGCGGCGCTCGCCTCCCCATTGCCAGAATATGCCCCATTAGAGGGTCGTTTGTTACAGGAACAAGTACCCAACAAACTAGTATCCCCGACATATAAGACCCTGAATAATAACACGCCGGATAGGCTAGGGAAGCTAAGAGCAGTCTGGGAACAGGACATGTGCGAGATGGACACAATAGACTGGGAGGCGGCTCTGATGCACCATAGAGAAGTCGCGATTAAATCCCGACTGCGCCTCATCCAGTATAAGATATTGCACAGGGTCTACTATGACAGAGCCAGGCTGCATCGCATGGGCAGAGCTAGTGATCCCTGTTGTCTGAGATGCGGACACCTGCAGGGGACCTTCTATCATATCATATGGGATTGTCCCATCATTCACATTTATTGGGCGCAGATATTAGGAGAACTGAGTAGAGTGCTAAAGGCGACGCACACAGTGGACCCAAAATTTGTATTACTGGGAATAACTACTGAAGTGGATCTAAGCCACCCACATCTGATCTTTGTGATGCTGGCCTTGGTGGTGGCGGAAAGGGATCTGGCACGAGCGTGGGGAGCACCATCGCCCCCCCAAATGGGAGATTGGAGGAGGGGGATGGATATGTATATGGCGGCTGAAAAGGTGACTTACAAAGCCAGGGGTTGTCCCCGAAAGTTCTGGAGAGTATGGGGAAAATGGAGGAAGTATCATGGTTTTGATGGGGTCTGGGACCAGATTGCCACACTAAGAATCCCGCTGATTGAGATGCTGTTTCTCATTGCTAGATGGTGAGCCATGCGATTGAGACCTATGGAGACCCCTTGGGGGATGATGGAGTGTGGCGACATTATGTATTGTGGGTGGCAGGTGGATATTGTTGAATTGCTGTTCGTGAAGCTGTCACTATGGATGGTGGGTGGGAGGGCGGGGGATGCCTGGGAGTGTGGAAAATTAACCGTCACTTGCCAACTGTGTTTATGATGATTCTAAATGCAAATACAAATATTTAAAAAATGTTTTTAAAAAGTATTCTTTATATAGACTTATCACAAGCCCACAAACGACAGAAATCCACAAGACTGTACTTAAAATGGTAGTTTTAGCTTAGGTCTGTTCAGTTCTTAAAATGCGACACTTTGAGTCAATGTACCTTACGATGCGTTATGCTTCCACAACAAAAGTGCTGCAGCGATGGAAATGCGGCAAAGTTCCGGTGCAAAGAAAAAAAGACATGAAGATTTCCGGATGCGGCACGCTTCTCCGATGATGCGAGAAGTCTCGATTTGATGCATCAGCTGCAGAGGCGACACCCTTGTTCCGAGATGCAAAGACAACAGCTTCGGCTCTGACACTCTCCTCCGATGTTGCGAAACCCTTCCGCACAATGCGACAACTACAGCGGCGACATCCAAGATGCGACGACAGCAGCTCTGACGGTGGCACGCTTCTCCGTGGATGTGAGGCGCTTTTGGTGCAATACGACAGCTACAGCGGCGACATCCAAGATGCGACGGCAGCAGCAGCGATGGCGACATGCTTCTCCTTCATTGCGAGATGCTTCTCTCGATGCGGTGCAATGCGACAGCTACAGCGGCGACATTCAAGATGCGACGGCAGCAGCAGCAACTGTGACACGCTTCCTCTTCGTTGCGAGACGCTTCTCGCGGTGCAATACGACAGCTACAGTGGCGACATCCAAGATGCGATGGCAGCAGCAGCGACGCCAACATGCTTCTTCCTCTTGCGTCGCGCTTCCAGCTCCTTGCGACACGCAATTCCTCAGAAGGCCCAAAACAGCAGCAGGCACTTCCCAAGGAACTCTGGGGAGCTGGGGGTTGAAGTCTGTTGTCCGTGAGACTTCAGATGGAGGCAAGCTCTGTTACAAGCCCTTGGAGATCCTTACAAGTTGATGAAAGTACACAAAGTACCTTTCTCCTCTCTTTGGTAACCACTGCAGGCCAATCCCCCAAGCAGCACTTCAGGTAAGGGACAGTCTCTCCTCAGGTTCTTCATGTTCCTCTCCTCTGTAAAGGTTTCTTCTTAGTTGTCCAAAAGTGATCTAATTTCTTGGGATCAGGGTCCCAATATTTAAACCCCAAAATCCTTTGTCCTCTGAGGGCAGAGGGGCCTTTGCCCAGTCCAAACCAGTTCTGGAGCACTCTGTTGACATGGATTTGGATTTGGATTTATAGAGCGCATAGCTACCCTTGGGCATCCCAGCGCTAACAAGACCTAATTTTCCTGGGGGGAGGGGGAGACAGAAAGGAGGAAGGGGTGTTTAGGGGAAGAGCCAGGTTTTTAATTGCTTCCGGAATGAGAGGAGGTTGTGTTCTCTCCTCATGGCTACTGGGAGGGTGTTCCAGAGTTTAGGCGCGATGTAGGCAAACAAGCGGCCGCCGGATCTAGCCTTTTTTATTCTTGGGATGCTGGCAAGGGCGAGAGAGTTGGATCTTAGATTTTTGGTAGACTGGTGGGGTTTCATCAGCGATCTGAGGATTGTGGGGCCTTTGTCGTGCATAATCTTGTGCGAGATGCACAGCGTCTTGAAGGTAATTCGCTCCTTCACTGGTAGCCAATGCAGGCTTTTGAGTGCTGGTTTTGCCGAGCATCTTGCTTTGGTACCGGTCAGGATTCTGGCTGCCGCGTTTTGAGCCACCTGAAGTTTCTGGACGACTGATGCCGGGGCTCCCAGGTACAGGACGTTACCATAGTCTAGCCTGGAGTTGACCAGCCCCTGCATCAGTAGCTTCCTGGACTGGAAGGGGATCAGGTGGAGGATCTTTCGGGCCATGCGGATAAGGCCAAAGCA
This sequence comes from Lissotriton helveticus, assembly GCF_964261635.1. Lineage (NCBI taxonomy): Eukaryota > Metazoa > Chordata > Amphibia > Caudata > Salamandridae > Lissotriton > Lissotriton helveticus. The sequence goes on from NC_136068.1 coordinate 982,762,613, forward strand.
GGTCCCTGCGGTTTTCCTGGCCTGGGTTTTGAAATTTAGGTCCTGGTCGAGCCAGATGCCTAGACTTTTGACCTCTGGTTTTGGGGTAGGGTAGGTTCCCATACAGGAAGGCCAGGAGAGATTAGCTGGGAGTTTGTTGGAATTGCCAAGGAGGAGGATCTCCGATTTGTCTCCATTGAGTTTTAGTCGAGAGTCACACATCCATTGGGAAACTCCTTCTAGACACTTGGACAGATTTTCTAGGCTGGTAATTGATTGATTAATGGAGACCACCAGCTGTGTGTCGTCAGCGTACATCACTGTTTTGACGCCGAAGGGGGTGCTAACGTCCTCAAGGGGGGACATATAAACGTTAAAAAGTGTGGGGCTCAGGGAGGAGCCCTGGGGGACCCCACACTGCAAGGGTAGGGCTTTGGAGGTGGAAGTACCATCCGACACCTGGAAGGATCTTCCCTCCAAGAAGGATTTGATCCAGGCAAGGGCGGAGTCAGTGACTCCCGCTAGGCTTAACCGGTGGACCAAGATGGCATGGTCCACCGTATCGAAGGCGGCGCTTAGGTCGAGGAGGATCACTGCCACTGATCCTCCTGCGTCCATGATGCTTCGCGCCTCTTCGACCACTGCCAATAGGGTGGTGTCAGTACCTTGCCCCGGTCGGAAGCCGGTCTGGGAGTCCCGAAGCAGGTGATTCGTCTCCAGGAAATTGGAGAGTTGCTGGTTAGCTATCCGTTCGGCTACTTTGCTGATCCCGGGGAGGAGCGAGATGGGTCTGAAGTTGGAGGGGTCTGTGGGGTCGAGGTGGGGCTTTTTAGGAGGGCTTTGACAGTAGCCTTTTTCCAATTGGCTGGAACGGTGCCCTCTTTAAAGGAAGCATTGATGAGGTTGATGATGGATGGAGCTACAGTGGTAGCTACCAGTTTTAGCTTACTGATGGGAGCTGGGTCGGATGGTGAGCCACTTTTCACAGTTTGCAGGGTAGCTAGGAAAGTCTCCGTGGTGATATGGGTGAAGGCTCGTAGGTGTGGAGCCTCAGGTTGGAGGGGTAGAGAGGTGGCGGAGTGGGGATCGGGAGTGAGGTTAGTATTTTCTCAAGTTTTTGCGGAGAAAAATGCGGCCATTTGATTACATCTTACGCCCTCTGGATCTGGAAGAGGTAGGGGATCTTGGATTTTTGTGAGGAGACGTACAATGCGGTAGGTTTCCTTCGCTGAAATTGCAGCTGCAGCAATCTTTCCTTCAAAGAAGGTGGCCTGTGTCTTTTTTATGGAATTCTTGTAAAGCCTGATGGAGGCTCTATACTCATTTTTGGAATCCGTTGACCAGGTTTTTCTCCAGGAGCGCTCAAGTTTTTTGCATGTCTTTTTTTGGTTCCGAAGTTCCTGAGTGAACCATGGTGATTTAGCTGTTTTCTTACTGCTGGGCAGGTGTTTGAGTGGGAGTGAGGTTTCTAGGGATTGATGAATCCACTCCTGTAGTTGGGCGTCTGCTTTGGAGGGGTCTTGGTCGAGCTCAGGTATAGAGGAGGATAGGGCCTGGGCCCAGGAGTTTGTGTCCAGTTTATTCCATGGGCGAGAGGGGGGTTGGGTGGGCTGTCGGTCAGGGGCCTTGGTGGAAAGTTGTAATTTGAAAGGGACCAAGAAATGGTCTGACCATGGGAGTGGGATGGGGGGTTGAGTTGTTAGTCTCGGGAGGTTGGAAAATACGGGATCCAACAGATGTCCTTTGTTGTGAGTAGGTAGTTTATTTAATAATTCGAGACTGAGAGAGCCTAGGTCTGCTTTGAGGTCCGCAGCAGGTTTGCTGGAGGAATCATCGAAATGGAGGTTTAAGTCTCCCAGAAGAGTGAAGTTCGGTGATAGACACGCTAGGGAGGAGATAGAGTCAATGATCGACTCATTGAAGCGAAGTACTGGTCCCGGTGGGCGGTACACTAGCAGCCCCGAGAGGGTGGTCGAGGGTGGCCGGTGGACGGAGAAGAGCACATTTCCGCAGTCTAAAATGGGGCTGTCTTTGAATTGGCATGAGAGGTAATCTCGATATAAGACTGCTATTCCTCCACCGATACCTACGGGTCTGTTGTGGAACTTGATGAGGTATTCCGGTGGGAGCGATTGGATGATGTCTGGTTCAGAGCCGGCTGTGAGCCAGGTTTCTGTCAGGAAGAGAACTTCTATTTCCGAGTCCTTTAGAAGTAAATTAATTTCGATTTGATGCTTCGGGAGGGATCTGCAGTTTAGCATGGCCATGTTGAGGCAAATTGGATGTGACTGGGGCTGAGGGCAAAGCCTATAAGGGCAGTTTAGACAGCGGGTGTGTCTTTCCTCTAGGGAGATCGAGCCGTAGCATGTGGGAGCTGAAAGGCTTCTTAATCTTTGCAGGGTGTCGCTAGAGTATTTGATGATGGTTTGATTGGGGGGTGCAGGGGGTCTGGGCTCTGGGCGCGGTCTGGCGCGGACGGACGCAGACGGGCTTGCCTTAGGCGCTCCCGCTGCACTCGTCCGCTGCGCTCGTCCGCTGCGCTTCCATCCGAGGCACATTATGTAAGTGATTGCCAAGGGGGGGGGCAGGGGGCGTGGCCTAAAAGGGGCGTGGCCTAAGTCCTCGCGCTGGGAGCGTCAGAGGCAGGGTTTGAATTATCGTCCAGCCGGCAGCGTTAGGATCCGCTACTAGTGCTGGGTGAGTTGCAGAGAGCGTGGTGAAAAAGTGTTTTTAAAAAGCTAGCACACAGACAAATAGTGACAGTTTTACAAGTTTTAAAAGATCGTTTTTCAGCTCTCCCGGCTTCCGCCTCAGGAGTGTGGTCTGATGGCCTGTCAGGCGCTTGTGATCAGCGCTTTGTAGTTGACGCGGGTGGGCGTGGCCTAAAAGGGGCATGGCCTCAGTCCTCGCGCTGGGAGCGTCAGAGGCAGGGTTTGAATTATCGTCCAGCCGGCAGCGTTAGGATCCGCTACTAGTGCTGGGTGAGTTGCAGAGAGCGTGGTGAAAAGTGCTTTTAAAAAGCTAGCACACAGACAAATAGTGATAGTTTTACAAGTTTTAAAAGATCGTTTTTCAGCTCTCCCGGCTTCCGCCTCAGGAGTGTGGTCATGACTCCTTCTTTCCTTTCACAGTGCAGGGCAGAAATATCAGACGCCCCACAGGAGATGGAGCCAGCATTGTGGAGGGAAAGCACAGCCCTGAAGCACTTTGTTGACATGATTCCTTCTCTTCTTTTACAGTGCAGGGCAGAGACATCGGAGCACCACAGGGGGTGGAGCCAGCACTGTGGGAGGAGGCCCGGCTCTAGAGGGGGGGCCAGGTGGGCCAGGCCCACCCAAACATGACTCTGGCCCACCCAAACATGAGCCCTGGCCCTCACAGTCAAACTGCCACCCGTACACAACGATAATAAAAAAATGTACCAATAACTCTGGGGATTTATGATCCTGCTGTTGGTAGTTTTTAAATGTAGATTAACTGAATTTGATGTGTATAGCGCAGTGGGTTACTGCATTTGTCACGGAGATCATTGTGTTACTTGCAATTCAGAACTTACAATCCTAAAATAGGACAGTGAACTTTGAATTGTCATGAAAGAGCTGTATGCAAACTTTGCTTTTTTGAGTTGTTACATAGTTCGAACTTCCCCAGTCGTTCGTTATTCAAATGTTGCTAAAAAGAGTTCGTTTTGGCAGTTATACATTTTTATCAGTAAAGCCAACCCCCATCCACTGGAGTACTCTTTAAATCCCGAGTTTGTGCTTCTCCATTCCAAACCCTCTTAAAATATACTGCCCACCAGTATGGACGACGTGTGATTCCTACACCTTTTATTTGACTCTGCACATTCCTCCTTCTCCCTACGTCTTAAACAATCAACAGGAAGAGGCCGGTTACGTCGTAAATGGGGTTCAAAGTGGGGAAATTTGCATATTAAAAGAAAGTTGAGGCTTGTGTGAAACCATACAATGCGGTGGACTTAATTGGATACAAAGGGGCATATTTACAATTACTGGCGCATCCCTGCAAATTAGCAGGGATGCGCCAGTAATTGTGCGCCATGCCTCCGCCACCTATGATGCGCCGCATTTACAATGCGGCGCACCATGGGGCAAAAACGGCACGGATGCGTCACGCATCTGTGCCGTAAAGGTGTCGCATTGCTGGTGTTGCGTCGCGTCCGCGACGCAGTTCCAGCAATGCTCTGGGGGGCCCATTCTACTAATGCTGCGTCAAGCCTTACGCCTGCTTCAAGCAGGCGTAGGGTTTTGACGTAGCATTGGCCGAAAAATGACTGAGTGAAATCTTATAGATTTCACTCAGCCACTTTAGGAGGCGTTCCTGCGCAGGAACGCCCCCACCCCCTGCGCCGGAACGCCTCCTTAAGGCGAGGACTTTACAACGTGACGCATCTTCCAGATGCGTCAAGTTGTAAATAGCCCGCACCATGGCGCATCTTTTGCGCCGCCGCTGCGTCACAAAAGTGACGCAACGACGGCGCAAAAGAGGCGCATGGGGCTTGTAAATCTGCCCCAAAGTGAGGCAGTATAGCCCATCGTGTCAACGCGCCTGTTGCTGCTGTGTGCAACATTCAGATAAGACTGACATTCTTACTGGACCAGCTTTGCCGTTCACCCATCTGAGTTTGAAATGGGCACTGTGAATTCGGGATGATATGTAACCACAGATGACCTAGTCCTGTGTGGTCGTCCCCTGAGAGTGAGTTACAGTGCGAAACAACGCTGTGGCGCTCGCATAAATCCTTCTAGACAGCACTCCCCATTCAAAGCAACATCCTTCAAAAGGGGCATTTCACTTTAAAATAAACGTAGGATTTACTGCACCACTGTCCCCTACATGTACAAACATACAAAAATATACATAAAAACCAATACCTTTTTACAAAGTCATGCAATTGATAACATATTAAAAACATTGATTAGTGTTTTTTTCAGTCCAGGAGTCAATCTACTTGGTGCTTTTCATTGGCATGCTGCACCTATCACTTTACACCCAAAAAGCCCTTCACAACCAATGACAGGTTGGAACACTGATGTGGACATGCAGGAAAGATATACATTAGGGGCAGTAATTTTCATTCATTGCATGGCCTATGTGCTGGAAGCCTGCACAGCAGGCGTGTCTTTAAGTGCTTGCTGGGAACGGGTGGCGGACAGGGTCTAACTGAAGGACTGCCAGAGGGTTCACACTGCAGAAATGCTTATTTTCTTTTATATGGTGCGCATGTAGTCAGAGTTGACGTCAGAGCCCTTTAATAAAAGGCACAATAGACACTGTACATTCACAGAGCTGAAACAACTAAATCACAATGCCTCATCAGAAATAGTAAGTGCTATATAAATAAATTGCCATCCACATGTGTCCTTATTACGGAAGTGCTCTCTCGGTGAACGAAGGTTGTGAGTGAAGAATTTAGAGACTCGCAGGATGAGGGAGTGCCATGGCCAGAAGAGGCACGAGATTTAAAACAAGGATTTGCAGTGCAATAGGTCTTGCATTTGCTAGAGTTTGAGATATTGGCATTTGTAAATGACAATGCCTATTTTTTATGAGTTGTTTTTTAAAGCATAAATAAAAGGCATTGTCATTTACAATGACAATAGCTTAAACTCTTGCAAATGCGAGACCTATTGCATTGCAAATGCGTGTTCATTTAATTGGCAGTTGGGTCATTAAGGCAACTGTGGGACGTACTTTCAAGTGCATGCTAATTATATTTACTGATATATTCAATATTTCAAGTTTGGAGGTGATTTTTCTAATGTTTTTTACTGGGAATAATGAAAGTGGAACCGGATGGTGGCTGGTATGGGGCTGGGGACCAAGGTCAGCTGTGAGATAAGGTGCACTGGAGGGGGTGATAGAAAAGTGGATAATCAAGCCTATAAGGGAGTGCGTTGCAGAGTCAGGGGTTAGGTGGAGGTATTAATGAAGAGGGATTCTCCCTGAAGGCTCACACAGAGGGAGCCCGAGTAGTGTCACTTGCCTGATACTACCACCTCAGAAACGTCCTGCTACCATCAAAGGGACATTACATGGAATAAAACAATTTTTGAGAGTGATAACATTTAGGAAGAGATTTGGAAAAGAGTTCATTTTACCGGGCCTTGTAAAACTAAGAAGAGATAAAGGACAGCCCAGAAGCAGATCTGGCTAGACATATAAGCGACAAATCAGGACCGTAGTGGCCCACCCAAATGCACCCTTGGCCCACCCAAATAAAGATTCCTGGAGCCGGGCCTGTGTGGGAGGCAGGCACAGTCCTATTCAGGTCCCAGGTGCAACTCCTCCCTCCCATCTAGATGCAGATCTCTCTATTCACCACTGGGCGGACTCACCCTGTCTCCTGGAATCCCACAGCCCTGTCACTAAAACTCCAGACAAGGAATACACAACAAGGCAGAGGCAGGCTTGAATAGTTAGACAAGAAAATACCTACTTTCTAAAAGTGGTATTTTCAAACACAGAATGTTAAAATCAACTTCACTAAAAGATGCATTTTATCATTCTGAGTTCAGGCATACTAAACTCGAATTTCTTCCGTGTTCCCCGAGTCAGTTAGGATTATAAAATATAATAATCTAACTGCCCATTTTGGCCTATGGAGAACAGGTAGTCTTGTAATAGTGAAAAACGAGAATGGCTGTAATTCACTATTAGGACATGCCACACACACCAGGGCATGTCCTACCTTATACTTACAATGCACCCTGCCCTTGGGCCTACCATATGGTGTCTGATATGAAGAAAAAGGAAGGTTTAGGGACTGACAAGTGGGTGCAATTGCCCAGTCAGCCTGGCAGTACAAGACTGCACACAGGCTCTGCACACAGGCTCTGCAATGGCAACCCTTAGACACACTTTTACAGACTGCTTCTGTGGGTCACACAATCGGTACTGCAAGCCCACCAGCAGCATTTGGTTTACAAGCCCTGGGCACCCCTGGTGCACTGTACTAGGGTCTGGCAGGTAAACCAAACCAGCCAATCATGGAATCACAAATTTATACCTTAATTTATAATAGGGAGAGCATATGCACTTTAGCACTGAGCACCAGTGGTAAAGTGCGTGCCCAGAGACATAAAACCAACAAAAACAGGTCAGAGAAAATACAGGAGGAAGGCAAAAAGTTCAGGGATGACCCTGCAAAAAGAGCCAAGTCCAACAATTGTCAATGGGAGAGAATACATGCTTGTCGAGTTCCATGAACAAGCTATAGCTGTAATCTAGATTACTTAGTTTACTGCAATAGCTTGTTCATGTAACAGGTGTACAAAGGAGATTTGTATTGGGATAGAAAGGGAGATGATGCTGGATTTTTCTAATGCTTAGGAGCTGATACTCTGTCCCTGGGCTGTGGAGGAGATGATTCCTCAATTGTGAATCAATAGCATCAATAATCATTCCCTCGTTTCTCCCCGTGGAGGATGGAGTGATGGTCTCTGAGATGGGAAGGAGATGAGAAGGTTTGTGGAGGTTGGAAGTTTCTCTATTTCATTTTACAGCATTAATTAGAAGGACGTCCATGGCAATGTAGTAGCAGATAGTTAGGAGACAGGTAAATGGAAGGTAGAGATGTAGGAATGTACCTTTAGGGTGAAAGAGGGGAAAGAGAAGATTTCAGTATCATCCACATATATGAGTACAATACACCAAAGCAAGAAATAAAGGCTGCCTAAGAGGAGTTGCAAAGCATATTCAGTGCGGTGACTCCAAGAGGATGAGAGATGGATGCTGAATAATCCAATATTGCAAAAAATAATTGGAGAGTTAAAAAGTGAACCACTCGAGCAACTCCATCACTGACAAGGAGTGAGAAACATTATTGGCTATGACTATGTGAAAAGCACAGGACATTTAAAGATCACAGTAAGGATTCACATAAAATAAAAAGCTACAGATGTGTGTATGTTGGGAACATAGCATGAAGTGAAGAAAAAAAATAATTTGAGAGTGTGGGGAAAGAAAAAGGACACTGCAAAACTATGTAGAAGTGCAACAAATAGATTTATGTGAAAATGTACAAGGTGTTAGAAGATGTTTGTAAAAATAATAAGAAAAATGGGAACATGGATGGCAGCCAGATGATGGAGATTAGAAAGAAATGTATCAACCACACTGTGTTGCTCACATAAATGAGGGACATTATGAAGATTCTGTAGTTTATACACACTGACGAACAAAGAGTTATATATGCACATGCTTTATGTATCTGAAGATGGACTGGAATTGAGGAGGGTATAAACTCAATTGAACGTATGATCAGCAAAGTGATGGAAACAGATCTCTGAATAATGTTCTAATTGTGGACATCTTGAATGTAGTTGAAACGCAAAGGAAATTAATGCAACGACGGTTTTACATGGGATCATGTGTGCACAGAAAGGATTAAAAAATGAATACAAGTGAAGATCCTGTGTTGGTAATTTTGGTGCTAAATGTCGCACTATGTTTACCATGGATTCTAGTAATGTATATTTTTGAGGTTTTGGACATTGCTAATGGAAGAATAAAAAACTTGTTCTATTTGTCTCGTGGGGGGTGGAGGGGTGAGTGTTGACGTATGGTATTCTGCAATAGAGATGGAGGCATTTGAATATTGTTGATCAATCATTCAGTTTAAAGCTAAACTGATTTCAGACATGAATAGCCAAAGGAATCAACTCTCTATAAAGAAGAGTCTAAGGACAGGGAATAATCCAGCAGTGTGACCACTGGACAAGGCAAAGGAATTGGAAGTGTGGCTTATACTAGAAACACTCATTAATATAGGTTTTCTGAAATTTTATAATTATTCACAGGCGTCTTCACTTGATGCTCTTTAAACTCATTGTGTAGACAAAAGCTAGTCAGCAACGGAGAGGCAAGTGTATGTTTTATTCGGAAGCAATATTTTACAAACGTCACAATTTATTCTATACAAATCTAGTAAACTCATAGTATTCTATTGCAATGATCTAACATGGGGTGAAAAGTTAAGCAGACATCTTATAGTCAGCACATTTCTAAGATAACATCAGTGCTAAGCAGACAAACAGTACAGCTCACTATGAGCAAAGGTTGAAAGAAAGGCCATTGGGCCTTGTTACTGTTTAGGATTCAATATAGCTGCCTGTAACATATTTTTCGCAAAAACAAGCATTTATTAATGAGCCATTTTAAAGACATCCTAATTTATTACATTAACAAATAAAATACATTGCACAGTTTATTGATTAACATTCTATCAAAATGCATTCATGTATCTGTATGTCTTCTTCCATGGCAACATTTCAACAGCATTTTGATTATCTGATTTCAGAATGGGATGACATTCAGTAGTTGAGTTTGTGGGTAAGGATGCGAAAGAAGTGGCTTTTGGCATTTGTCTTTTCAGGTGTTTGAGTGAAGAAGATTGTTTAATATAGCAGTGTGGCCATCATGCACATATTTGAGTGAAATTATTCAACAGCTTCACAGGCAATAAGTGCAGAAGATGTGTTCGATTTGTGTAGTCGGGGAGCAGTAATGTTAACATAAGAGATAAAGGTTTTAATAAGGCTGGAATGAAGATGAGATTTCAGTAGTAGTATGATTATGTTTTTGACAAGAGCAGTGGTGAGGGCAAGAAGCAAATGTTTTTAAGATTTCAGGACTTTGATATTTTTTCCAGCCGCACATCTGGGATCACACTTTAGTTATTAAAGATCATGGGGTAGAGAGTGAATAAGAGAGCTAGGGGCATTGCACACAGAGTGTTCAGTGATATCCTGATGTAAATGTTTTAGTAGAAATATTTATCAAAATTGGTGGCTGCAAGAGTTTCTGAAGTGACAGATATGGAATTTTGGAGGACAGCGATTGTAAGGAATGAAGAAGATATGTTGGATGACTCTGGAGCAAGGACAAAAATGGATGATTGAAAAATGTTTGGTTTTGTCAAGTTATAGCAATGACAAGGAGTGGGCTTTTGTAAGTTTCCAAGTATTGGGGGGTACAGGGTTGATTCCAGCACTGCACTTGGGATTGTAGCTTGGCATTCAGAGATTGGACATAAAAAAGGATTTATTGCTCTGCATGTGGTGCTGGTGTGGATCTAAGAGTGATGGAAGTGTGTTTCTGAGGTCATAGAAGATGTTGGGACTGGGTGAAGTAGAGAGATTGTTGTGCGCTGTGGTACAGCAAGCAGAGATAAGGTACAGGATTGTATATCTAGAGATGGATGAGTTGACACTCAGTGAATCATCCTGGAAGTTGTGTAACTGGTATGTGCATGCAGGCATGATCAGAGGGATGTGGACACGGAGGGCCAGAAGTATCCTCTGTGTCCAGAGGTCAGTATGAAGTTGTTTTGTTGTGAGTGGAGCATGCGTGAATATAAATGAGTACCTGGTCTGTATGAAGTAGAGAGGAGATTGTATTCTGTATGTGGGTGTTTGTGTATCTGTTACAAACCCAAACCCCAAGAATGTTCAGAGGACCAGAGTGTGAAGGTGATGTAGAATGTTGTCAAGATCTTAAAATAAGCTTTTGTTGGTTCAGGTCCATTGTAAATAGAAGGCGCATAAAAAAATGGGGTGGTGACAGTGTCAATCAGTTGGTCAAGTGTTAGTGAGTTATTGTTTTGGCGTATGGTTGTGAAAGTTGTCAGTGATATTGTCACACAAAGGCTTAGTTAGCCAACTTTACATGATGATTGAGGGAAATAGTTGAAGTTTGCATGGTGAGTCACTAATGCAGGGTGTATTCAGAATTCTAGGCTTGACATTGACTTGTGAGAGGTACTGGACTTATGCTGGTCCTCAACTTCAAGGGGCCCACCAAGTGAAATCCTCATGTTGACAGCAGGACTACTGTCCAAGTCAGGTGCTTCACACGTGTGGCACAGTGATGGCAGCGTTAGTGTTATGCTGGTCACTGTGATCTTGGGTCGTAGCACCAAGGTCCTATGCACTTAAGCATGTGTGTGTATGCTAGTGTGGTGGTGTGCAGTGTATGAGTGAACAGAGTAACACAGGTTAGAAGCCCTTGACTATTCATATACACACCATGGCTATGAGTATGCTTTGTCAGTTGAAATGTATTGCTGACATTCCTGAGACTGGAGGAAGGGAACCCAGACACTGAAGTCGGAAAAGTTGAGACAAGCCTCCCCCTTATAAATCCGATTAGGTCCTTTCTGATACAGAGAGCTGCTAATGGAACAGTCATTTGATGGATGGCAGGGTTGTGGAGCTGCAGTATCTGTTAGTTCTAGTTCTCAAAATACTATCATTTCAACCTAAATGAAACCTTTTCAAATATTTTGTTGCATTGGTCTGGTAGGCATTCTGTCCACAAGCCTTAAAAACATGCTAAAAGGTCAAGTGGTATGTATTTGTTTTGTAATCATGCATCAGGCTTCCTCAGTTGAGAAGATATATATTTTGTATTTCAGATATATAAGATCATCTCCCCTGAAGCACCGTTTGTCTGAAATGCATTGGTAGTTGATTGACAACAAAGGAGGTCTCTTAAGTTGTTTTGAGATAATGTAACATTCTTGGAAAACAGTTAAAAAGATCTGTAAATAGTTGCACCATGAATAAAGCATTGGATACACTTGGATTCACAGATGAATAATTGAAATTGGGGGCAGCCTATCTCATACAATGCAGTCTGGGACTATAATTGCTCGTAGTGCATTTGGCCTTTAGTATCTGATCTCAGGTTGTGAAAGATCCTTAGAAGGAGAACAGCCCATTGTGTCTCTTCCTGATTTCTTTCAGATTTGGCTATTTATAGTGAAGGTGCAGACTGCTCACACCTCCTCTGTGCATCTGTTGTGGGTGCTTCAGCCTCAAGCTAATTCCGCTGTATTGAGCATTACTCAAGACAAAGGTTTAGGGGCCGATTTATATTATGGCGGATGACCCATAAATCTCTAGAAACTTGGCAGACAAAAGTTCCACAACAGGCTGTATTTTGAACAGTCTGTCAAGCAATTGGTGATCCTGGGGCAATGCAGCTGAATTATCATTGAAAAGCAACATAGACTCCAACACCAAAAACCTAGCTGTGCTCATGACCAGTGCGAAGCTGGGTGTTGCCCAAACCGCATGAGCAGAAGGACTGTACAGTTGGGTTGTGTAGGTTTCCCATGTTCAGTGTTAGGCTCAGAATCTCTTTTAACTCCACAAGTGATGTGGGAGTCTCCAGGTGTGCCCCAGTTTGAGGCAAAAGAATGCTTCCTCAGAAACTGAAAGGCATGTAAATTTGTTTGGTGCTTAATTTCCTCAAAGAAATCTTCCTCCAGAAAAAGATAGAAGTAGTTAATGGAAACAAAATGCAGTATTGGGTAGACAGCCTACACTCTTTGGGTCTTGAAACAAAGCACATCCTGAGCAGAGGTGTCATACCTCCTCCCCCAGGATGGGCAGGGTCCACGAAGGGGAAGCTTCAAAGGCTGCCGCCTTTGTTAGCTACCCCTGCTGCTATTAGCAACTGGCTCCCACTGGTTATGATTCCCACTTTGGGCAGGAGAATCAGCAGGAAAACCTAGAGAGAAAGGGAGGTTTGCCCCACCTTTGTCAACCCCAACTCTCAGGTGGGGGAGGTGAAGCGAAGCGCACATCTCAGTCTCTCCATCTTGAAGATGAGGGGAGTGATCCAATCAGGATGAGGGATATGCCCCCTCCCACTAGAGGGTGGCATAAGAGGTGGTATAGATACCCCAGGGAAGGGATCCGTTGGTCCCAACCTGTCCCCCTCTGTAACACCACTAAATCTAGGTTTTTAGGGGCACACGTAAACCTTTTTCCTTCGATAAGACAATCTAAGAAAAAGAAGCCCTGAAGAGCTGTGCTGCAGAGAAGAGGACGACAACACTGCTTTTGCCCCAGCTCTACCAGCCTGTCTCCTGCTTCAGAGAACCTGCAAGCAAAAACTGGTGAGCCATGCAGCCAACAGCCTCCAAGAACCCCAGAGAGGTGTCCTTGCCTTTCAAAAAGACTCTTGAATCCCGAGGACATGGATTGTCTAAGATCATGTTCGTGTTATATAAAACTTTATAAATAAATAAAGAAACTCCAACTTCAAGAACTCCAGATCCAGGCAGATCCACGTCCCCCAGCACACTTTGCACCTGACGCCAATGGTCAGAGTTCGAGTGACTTACCTATCCTGTAAAGTCTCCCTGGCAATCATCTTTCCTCGTCTGCATCAGTAGCTGACCTCTCCAGGACCCCCCCCCTCAACACCTGCAGCCTTTGTTCAAAGGGTCCCCCCAACCGCGTCAAGAATCATATTAGAAAACCCCGACACCAAAAGGCACCCATACATTCTCACTCCCTGGCTTTAGAGAGCCCTGCTGACAGTGCCCAGGTGTCCCCCAGCTATCCAACTTACCTGCCCAGCCATTGAGCACCTTTGTGCAGCTTCATGGTCCAAGGATGCAGCCCCTTTCCGAAACCGACGACCTCCATTGGAAAACATTGGGCGTCAGACGCTAATTTGCGCCCTGCACCCGACCCCCTGTGCCGCTGGTGGTGTAGTTTTGGGGCTGTATTGTAGCACCTCCCTGTGCTTACAACAACCTCCAGGGCATTTGCTCTAAAACTGCGGGTACCTACCTGCAAATCGTGCCTCTTTGAGGTACCCCCAGGTTCTATTGGATAACATTGTGCCCAGTGACCTCTGCATCCGGCCGCCCAGAGTGTTGCTGGTGATGCAGTACCTACCTGGTCTTGAACCTTGCCCTTTGTTGTCCTAAACCCCCAAAGCCTGGGGAAGTAAGTTGAGTACTTACCTGCAAACTGTTTAACATTGTTTCCTCTGTAGGATTGCATTGTACTTCTATCTATTGCACTGCACTGTCTAACCTCATCACCGCAAAAGCATACAACTGTCCTTAATTGACATCTACAGAAAACATTCTTACTTCTGTAAAGTATATAACTGCATTTACAAAACATTTTTGCATTCTTGAAAAGTATTGCTACTTTTAAACCACTGTGAAACTTACCTGCACTAAGGGATCCTTGGTTCCAGAAATAAAATAACAAAATAACGTTTTGTACAACCTAATGATCTAAATTCAGTCTTTGAGTGCCCCCTTTTGCATGGTTACCCGGTGCCAGATATATGATGCCAACTTGACTGAGTGTGCCCTGGGTTCCTGCCAATCAGGCTTACAGGGCCTATGTTCTTTCCCAAAACTGTACCTTTGTCTCCAAAATTGGCACACCTCTGAGCCACATGCAAGTCCCTTCTAAACGGTATCCATGGTACCGAGGGCCTTGTGATCAGAGAGGGCCTCTGAGGGCATGCCACCCTCGGAGACCCCTCACCTTAAAACCCACACACTGCTACTGCAGGCTGCTTGTTTGGGTGAAGCCAAACTAAAGAGTTGACATGGCCCACATCCCTGTGTGCAAGGCCCACCCACACTGGCTGGAGCATGGGTAAGTCACCCCTGTAGCAGGCATTACAGCCCTAAAGGCAGGGTGCACCATACCACAGGTGAGGGCATAGCTGCATGAGCAATATGCCCCAACAGTGCCATTCACAGACATTGTAAGTGCAGTGAAGCCATTTTGAGCACATGGGCTGGGAGTTTGGGAGCACGAACTCCATAGCTCCATGTTGGCTTTACTGAAGACTGAGACGTTTGGCACCAAACTTCTCAGCACATTAAACCCACAGTGATGACAGTGTTGGATTTCATGTAAAATCTTTGAGATTCGCCCTGGAAAAACCAGCATCCCTGGAGTGGTTCTTGAATGGCTACCCGCCACCTGCCTCCTCTCTGGGTCCTGTAACAAAGCACATCCTGGGCAGAGGTGTCATGCACTCCTCCCCCAGGATGGGCAGGTTCTACAAAGAGGAAGGTTCAAAGCCTCTGCTGCTATCAGCAGCTGGCTCCCACCGGTTCTGACCCCCACTTTGGTCAGGAGAATCAGCGGGGAAACCTAGAGAGAAAGGGAGGTGTTCCCACCTTTGCCAACCCCACCCCTCAGGTGTGGGATGCGAAGTGACACACACATCTCACTCCCCTCCATCTTGAAGATGGGAGGACTCCCCCAATGAGGTCAAGGCATATGCCCCCTCCCCACTGGAGGGTAGCATCATAGGGTGTGTCGTAGACACCCCAAGGAAGGGACCCATTAGTCCCAACCTGCACCCCCTTTAACAGTGCTAAAGGTAGGTAGGTATTTAGGGGCACCCCTGAACCTTGCTCCTTAGGTACGACAACCTAAGAAGAAGAATAACCGAAGAGCCGTGCTGCAGAGAAGATGACGATGACAACTGCTTTGGCCCCATCCCTATCAGCCTGTCTTCTGCTTCAGATACCCTGCGAGCTGAAACCAGCAGGTCCTGAAGCTAAGCAGACTCCAAGAACCTTGGAGACCTGCCATGCCTTCGAAAAGGGCTCTTGTCTTTGGAGGACATGGATTGTCCAACAAAGAAAGTCCAACTTCAAGGACTCTGGAAACAGGTGGATCCACTTCCCCAGCATACTGCATTTGACGCCCACTGCCCAAATTCAAGTGACTTACCTATCCTGTGAAGTCTCCGTGGTGATCCTGACCTTGTCTGCATCAGTGGCTGACCTATCCAGGACCTCCCTCAATGCCTGCAGCCTCTGTTCAAAGGTTCTCCCCGCCCACAACAAGAACCAGATGAGAAAACCCCCACATCAAAAGGCACCCCTGCATCCTCCGTCTCCGGCTTTAGAGACCACAGCTGACAGTGCCAAGGTGTCCCGCAGCTATCCAAATTACCTGCCCAGCCGTTGTTCACCTTCGTGCAGCTTCATGATCCAAGGTTGCAGCTTCTTTCCGAAACCGACGACCTCCAGTGGAAAACATTGGGCCTCAGGCGCTGATTTGCACCCTGCAACCAACTGCACTGTCCTGCTGGTGGTGTAGCTTTGGTGCTATATTGTGGCCCCTCCCTGTGCCCACTTCAAGCCCCAGGACATTTGCTCTAAGACTGTGGGTACCTACCTGCAAACTGTGCCTCTTCGAGGTACCCCCAGGCACTATTGTATAACATTGTGCCCAGGGACCTCTGCATCCGGCCACCCTAGTGCTGCTGGTAGTGCAGTACTTACCAGGTCTTGAACCTTGCCCTGTGTTGTCCTAAATCCCCAAAGCCTGGGGTAAAAAAGTTGAGTACTTACCTGCAAACTGTTTAACATTGTTTTACCTCTATTGGATTGCATTGTAGTTCTATCTCTTGCACTGAACTGTCTAACCTTATCATTGCGAAAGCATACAACTGTACTTGATTGACATCTACAGAAAACATTCTTAATACTGTAAAATATATAACTGCATTTACAAACCATTAGTGGATTCTTGAAAAGTATTGCTAATTTTAAACCACTGTGAAACTTACCTGAACTACGTGGTTCTTGGTTCTAGAAATAAAATGAAGTAACAATGTTTTCTACAACCTAATGATCTGAATTCAGGCTTTGAGTGCCGCTTTTTGCATGGTTACTCCTTACCTTTTTGCCAGATACTTGATGCCAACTTGACTAAGCGTGCCCTGGGTCCCTGCCATTCAGGCTTACCTGGCCTATATTCTTTCCCAAAACTGTACCTTTGAATCCACAACTAGCACACCTCTGGGCAAAATGCAAGTACCTTGTAAACGGTACCTCTGGTACCAAGGGCCTTGTGACCAGAGAGGGACTCTGAGGGCATGCCACCCTCGGAGACCCCTCACCTTAACACCCACACACTGCCACTGCAGGCTGCGTGTTTTGGTACAGCCCAAACTAATGAGTCAACATGGCCCACATCCCTGTGTGCAAAGCCCACCCACACTTCCTGTGGCATGGGTAATTCACCCCTGTAGCAGGCATTAAAGCCCTAAAGGCATGATGTACCGGACCACAGGAGAGGGCATAGCTGCATGAACACTATGCCCCTACAGTGTCCATGCCATTCACAGACATTGTAAGTGCAGTGAAGCCATTTTGAGCACATGGGCTGGGAGTTTGTCAGCACAAACTCCACTGCTCCATGATGGCTTTGCTGAAGACTGAGAAGTTTGGCCCCAAACTTCACAGCACATTAAACCCACACTGATGCCAGTGTTGCACTTAATGTAAAATGCACTAAGAGGGCATGTTAGAGATGCCCGCCGGAAACGATCAGACCTGGAGTGGTTTCTGAATGGCTACCCGCCATTTGCCACCTCTCTGCGTCCTGAAACAAAGCACATCCTGGGCATAGGTGCCATGCCTCCTCCCCCAGGATGGGCAGGTTCCAAAGATGGGAAGCTTCAAAGGCTTGCTGCCTTTGTTAGCTAGCGCCAAGTCTCTAGTGCTATCAGGAGTTGGCTCCTGTCGGTTCTGACACCTCTTGGGGCAGGAGTATTGGTGGAAAAACCTACAGAGAAAGGGAGGTGTGCCCGCTTTTTCCAACCCCAACCCTCAGGTGAGGGAAGCAAAGTGAGGCACGCATTTTAGTCCCCTCCATCTTGAAAGATAAGGGGACTCCCCCAATGAAGACAAGGCATATGCCCCCCACTGGAGGGTGGCATAAGAGGGAGTGAAGAGACCGCAGGTAAGGGACCCATTGGTCCCAACCTTCACCCCCCTGTAACACCCTTAAATCTAGGTATTTAGGAGCACCCCTGAACCTTAATCCTTAGATACGAAAACCTAAGAAGAAGAACCAAAGAGCCGTGCTGCAGTGAAGATGATGACAACTGCTTTGGCCCCATCCCTACCAGCCTGGCTTCTGCTTCAGAGAACCTGCAAGCTGAAACCAGCGAGTCCTGCAGCTAAGCAGCTTCCAAGAACTGTAGAGACCTGCCCTGCCTTCGAGAAAGACTAGTCTTCAGATGACACAAACTGTCCAACGAAGAAACTCCAACTTCAAGGACTCCCGATCCAGGCAGCTCCGTGTCCCCAGCACACTCTGCACCCGACGCCCATGGCCCGATTTCGACTGGCTCACCTATCCTGTGAAGTCTCTCTGGCAATCCTGGCCTTGTCTGTATCAGTGGCTGACCTATGCAGGAACGCCTCTCCCCCTCGATGCCTGCAGCCCGACTGCGACTGGAACCAGTTGCGAAACCCCAATACCAAAAGGCACCCCTGCATCTTCCACCCCCTGGCTTTATGGAGCCCAGCTGATGGTGTCCCCCAACTATCCAACTTACCTGCATAACCATAGGTCGCCTTCATCCAGCCTCCTGGTCCAAGCCTGCAGCCTCTTTCCGAAAACGACAACCTCCGATGTAAAGCATTAGTTGCCCGACACTGATATGAGCCCTACACCCAGCAACCCATGTGCCGCTGGTGGTGTAGCTTTGGTGCTGCTTTGTGGCCACCCTGTGCTCACTTTAATCCCCTAAGACCCTGGGTACCTACCTGCAAACCGTGCCTCTTCGAGGTACCCCCACACTATATTGGATAACATTGTGCGCAGCGAACTCTGCATCCGGCAGACCTAGTGCCACTGGTGGTGCAGTATCTACCTGGTCTTGAACCTTACCTGGGTTGTCCTAAACCCCCAAAGCCTGGGAAGTAAGTGGAGTACTTACCTGCAAACTATTTAACATTGTGGGTACCTACCTTCAAACCGTGCCTCTTCGAGGTACCCCCGGCTCCATTGGATAACATTAGGCCCAGTGACCTCTGCACTCAGCTGCCCCAGTGCCGCTGTCAGTTCAGTACCTACCTGTTCTTAAACCTTGCCTTGTGTTTTCCTAACCCCCCAAAGCCTAGGGAAGTAAGTTGAGTACTTACCGCAAACTGTTTAACATTGTGGGTACCTACCTTCAAACTGTGCCTCTTTGAGGTATCCCCCCCACTCCATTGATAACATTAGGCCCAGTGACCTCTATACTCAGCCGCCCAAGGGCCGCTGTTAGTTCAGTACCTACCTGGTCTTAAACCTTGCATTGTGTTGTCCTGACCCCCCAAAGTCTGGGGAAGTAAGTTGAGTACTTACCTGCAAACTGTTTAACATTGTGGGTACCTACCTTCAAACTGTGCTTCTTCGAGGTAACCCTCGGCTCCATTGGATAACATTAGGCCCAGTGATCTCTGCACTCAGCCGCCCCAGTGCCGCTGTTAGTTCAGTACCTACCTGTTCTTAAACCTTGCCTTGTGTAGTCCTAAAACCCCAAAGCTTGGGGGAATAAGTTTAGGTACTTAACTGCAAACTGTTTAACTTTCTTTTCCTCAATAGATTTGCATTGTAGTTCTATCTATTGCATTGACCTACTGTCAAACCTAATCATTGCAAAAGCATACAACTGTACTTGATTGACATCTACAGAAAACATTCTTGATATGATAAAGTATATAACTGCATTTACAAATCATTACTGCATTCTTGAAAAGTATTGCTACTTTCAAACCACTGTGAAACTTACCTGCGCTAAGTGATTTTTGGTTCTAGAAATGAAATAGCAAAATAACAACGTTTTGTACAACCTAATGGTCTGAATTCAGTCTTTGAGTGCCCCTTTTTGCATGGTTACCCCTTACCTTTTTGCCAGATACATGATGCCAACTTGACTGAGTGTGCCCTGGGTACCTGACAGGGTACCCAGGGCACCCTGTCAGGTACCCAGGGCCTGGGTACCTTTACCAAAAAAGTACCTTTGTCTCCACAATTGGCACACCTCTGGGCCACATGCAAGTATCTTGTAAACTGTACCCCAGGTACCAAGTGTCTTGTGACCAGAGAGGGTGCCTGAAGGCATGCCACCCTCAGAGACCCCTCACCTTAACACCCACACATTGCCACTGCAGGCTGCGTGTTTTGGTGCAGACCAAACTAAAGAGTTGACATGGCCCACATCCCTGTGTGCAATGCCCACCCACTCTGCCTGCGGCATGGGTAAGTCACACCTCTAGCAGGCATTACAGCCCTAAATGCAGGTACACCATAACACAAGTGAGGGCATAGCTGCATGAGCAATATGCCCCTACAGTGTCTGTGCAATTCACAGATATTATAAGTGCAGTGAAGCCATTTTGTGTACATGGGCTGAGAGTTTGTCAGAACGAACTCCACAGCTCCATGGTGGCTTTACTGAAGACTGAGATGTTCGATACTAAACTTCTCAGCACATTAAACCCACACTGATGCCAGTGTTGGATTGACTGTAAAATGTACTCATAGGGCTTCTTAGAGATTCCCCCTGGAAAACAACAAGCACCTTGTGTGGTTGCTGAATGGCTACACACCATCTACTACCCCTAGACAGGTCTCTGGCCCCTGCATAGAGAACCTCCGCTCTCTGGGTTATGAAACAAATCACATCCTGGGCAGAGATGTCATACCTGCTCCCCCAGGGATGGGCAAGGTCCACAAAGGGGAAGCTTCAAAGGCCAGCTGCCTTTGTTAGCCACCCCTGCTGCTATCAGCAACTGGCTCCCACTGGTTCAGATTCCCACTTTGGGCAGGATTGGCAGGAAAACCTTGAGGGAAAGGGAGGTGTGCCTACCTTTGTCAACCCCACTCCTCAGGTAGGGGAGGTGTAGCGAAGCACACATCTTAGTCCCCTCCAACTTGAAGATGAGGGGACTCCCCCAATCAGGACGAGGCATAAGCCCTCCCCAATGGAGGGTGGCATAAGAGGGGGTGTAAACACCTCAGGGAAGGGACCTTGTAAAGCCACTAAATCTAGGTATTTAGGGGCACCTGTAACATTGTTCCTTGGATACGACAACCTAAGAAAAACAAGGCCTGAGGAGCTGTGCTGCAGAGAAGAGGAAAACAATACTGTGTGGCCCCAGCTTTACCAGCCTGTCTCCTGCTTCAGAGACCCTGTGAGCTGCAACTCTCCTGCCAGCAGCCTCCAAGAATACCAGAGACCAGCACTGCCTTCCAAAAAGACTCTTGCATCCTGAGGACACGAATTGTCCAACAAAGATACTCCAACTTCAAGGACTCCAGATCCAGGCAGATCCCTGTCCCCAGCACACTCTGCACCTGATGCCAATGGCCAGCGATTGAGTGACTTACCTATCCTGTGAAGTCTCCCCAGTGATCCTGACCTCGTCAGCATCAGTGGCTGACCTCTCGAGGACCCCCCTCAACTCCTGTAGTCTCTCTTCGAAGGGTCCCCTAACTGCGACAAGAACCAGATGAGAGAACCCCGACACCAAAAGGCACCCTTTGAAGAGCCCAACTGACGGTGCCCAGGTGTCCCCCAGCTACCCAACTTACATACCCAGTTATTGATCGCCTTCGTGCAGCTTCGTGGTCCAAGGCTGCATACTCTTTCCGAAACCAATGACCTCCATTGGAGATTATTGGGCATCAGATGCTGATTTTCACAGTGTACCCGACTGCTCTGTGCCGCTGGTGGTGTAGCTTTGGTGCTAAATTGTGGCCCCTCCCTGTGCCCACTTCAAGCCCCAAGACATTTGCTCTAAGACTGTGGGTACCTACCTGCAAACCGTGCCACTTCGAGGTACCCCCAGGCACTATTGTATAACATTGTGCCCAGCGACCTCTGCATCCGGCTGCCCTAGTGCCGCTGGTGGTGCAGTACTTACCTGGTCTTGAACCTTGCCCTGTGTTGTCCTAAACCCCCAAAGCCTGGGGAAATAAGTTGAGTACTTACCTGCAAACTGTTTAACACTGTTTTACCTCTGTTGGATTGCATTGTAGTTCTATCTATTGCACTGAACTGTCTAAACCTTATCACTGCAAAAGAATACAACTGTACTTAATTGACTTCTACAGAAAACATTCTTAAAACTGTAAAGTATATAACTGCTTTTACAAATCAATACTGCATTCTTGAAATGTACTGCTACTTTTAATCCACTGTGGAACTTACCTGCACTGAGTGAATTTTGGTTCTAGAAATAAAATAACGTTTTGTACAACCTAAAGGTCTGAATTCAGTCTTTCAGTGCCCCTTTTTGCATGTTACCCTTTACCTTTTTGCCAGATACATGATGCCAACTTGACTTAGTGGGCCCTGAGTCTCTGCTAATCAGGCTTACAGGGCCTATGTTCTTTCACAAAATGGTACCTTTGTCTCCACAATTGGCACACCTCTGGGCCACATGCAAGTCCCTTGTAAATGGTACCCCTGATACCAAAGGCATTGTGACCAGAGAGGTCCCTCTGTGGGCATGCCACCCTCAGAGACCCCTTAACACTCACACACTGCCACTGCAGGCTGCATGTTTTGGTGCAGACCAAACCAAAGCTGACATGGCCCACATCCCTGTCTGCAATGCCCACCCACACTGCCTGCAGCATGGGTAAGTCACGCCTCTAGCAGGCATTACTGCCCTAAAGGCAGGTACACCATACCACAGGTGAGGGCATAGCTGCATGAGCAATAGGGGAGAGGAGTTGGCCTAAGGCTAGGGCGGTTGACCTCGAATGTAGGGAACCGGTTTCGAGTCTCGGCAATGACGCTGAACATCCTGTGATTCTGATTCTAAGCTAGCCAAAGCCTCTGCTGCTATCAGAAGCTGGCTCCCACTGGTTCTGACCCCCACTTTGGGCAGGAGAATCGGCTGGAAACATAGAGAGAAAGGGAGGTGTGCACACCTTTGCGAGGGGTGGGGGAGGCGAAGTGAAACACACATCTCAGTCCCCTTCATCTTCAAGATGAGGGGACTCAATGAGGTTGAGGCATGTGCCACCCACTGGAGGGTGGCATAAGCGGGTGTAGACACTCCAGGGAAGGGACCCATTGGTCCTGTAAAGCTCCTAAAGCTAGGTATTAGGGGACCCCTGAACCTCGCTCCTTAGATACAACAACCTGAGATGAAGAAGAACCGAAGAGCCATGCTGCAGAGAAGATGACAACAACAACTGCTTTGGCCCCCTACCTGCCAGCCTGTCCTCTGCATCAGAGAACCTGTGAGCTGAAGCACCCTGGAGACCTAACCTGCCTCTCTTGTCTTTGAGGACACGGATTGACCAACAAAGAAACTCCACCTTCAAGGACTTCGGATCCTGATGGATCCGTGTCCCCAGTACGCTCTGCACCTGACGCCCACGGCCCGATTTTGAGTGATTCGCCTATCCTGTGAAGTCTCCCCGGCAATCCTGACCTTGTCTGCATCAGTGGCTGGCCTATCCAGGACCCCATCTCCCCCTCGATGGCTGCAGCCAGACTGCGACTGAAACCAGTTGAGAAGTCCCGACACCAAAAGACACCCCTGCATCCCCGCCCCCTGACTTTAGGGAGCCCAGCTGATGGTGTCCCCCAGCTATCCAACTTACCTGCCCAACTGTTGGTCGCCTTCATTCAGCCTCCTGTTCCAAGCCTGCAGCCTCTTTGTGGAAACGATGAACTTCGTTGGAAAGCATAAGTTGCCCGACACTGATTTGCACCCTAGACCCGCCCAACCCTGTGCCTCTGGTGGTGTAGCTTAGGTGCTGTTTTGTGGCCACCCTGTGCTCACTTCAACCCCAGGGCATTTGCCCTTAGAACATGGGTACCTACCTTGAAACCGTGCCACTTCGAGGTACCCCTCCCCCCCCCCCCGGCTCCATTGGATAACATTGGGCCCAGTGACCTCTGCACTCTGCCGCCCCAGTGACGCTCGTAGTGCAGTACCAACCTGGTCTTGAACCTTGCCTTATGTTGTCCTAAACTCCCGAAGCCTGGGGAAGTAAGTTTAGGTACTTACCTGCAAACTGTTTAACATTGTTTTCCTCCATAGATTTGCATTGTAGTTCTATCTATTGCATTGAACTGTCAAACGTTATCACTGCAAAAGCATACAACTGTACTTGATTAACATTTACTGAAAACATTCTTAATACTGTAAAGTATATAACTGCATTTACAAAATATTACTGCATTCTTGAAAGGTATTGCTACTTTTAAACCACTGTGAAACTTACCTGCAGTAAATGATTCTTAGTTCGCGAAATAAAATAACAAAGTAACAACTTTTTGTAAAACCCATTGGTCTGGATTCAGTCTTTGAGTGTGAGACATAATTTCTTGTCTGAGAGTGTACAATAAATGGTTAACACTACCCTCTGATAAGCCTAGCTGCTCAGCCCAGTTACCACTACATTTAAAGTAAAGTATTATTTAACTTCTACCATACCTTTGGGGACTCTGTGCACACTATACCTCTTTTTGGTACAGTACATACATAGCCAGCTTCCTACAAACATCCACACCCAAATTACACAATGCAAGTGCAAGCCAAAGCTTTTAGCTCCCTTGCATTCTAAAGAAATTCCTGACAATATACGATCCGTATGATACAGGTAAGAAAAACAGAACTCCTGAGGAGCTCTTGATAGTGAAGGTCCTCAGTTCAACATGCAGACTTGTCATCACATCAGCCTAAGTACAGTACTATACCATCACCATATCCACCAAAGAAGCAGAACATTCTTCAAGACAATCAAGAACTGCATCCCTCCTGCCAGATTCACCTATTTCTCACTCCACATAAAAGTGCAATGCCATCAACCTCTTCTTCAGTGAAAAAAATGCAGAATATCCGAGAACACATTGACGGCCCTAAACCTACTTCATCTCATGAAGGACATGGCCTGGTAGTTCAAGCTGGACTGTTTCTATTGGAGCAGGGCCAGAACAGATTTCCATATGGCTAGGTCCAAACTAAGGTGGCATGGTGTGCAAAATAATGGATTGGGATGTGGCCTGAGTAATTACCAGTGGCTGAGATTAATTCAAGCATCCTATCTATCACAGTTTTGTATACTTTAGTGTTGTCCTACATACTGTGGGCATACAAAAACATGAATAGCGGTCTAACTGATCAGTAGTTGAAATGTGCTGTCCCACTGCCCTGTGTTGTATGCTGTGCTAGGTGGAAGTAAAATGTGAATGGCACAAAAACGAATCAGTAGCTGAAGTAGACTGACACTGCTTCCCAAGCCGGAGGCACCTGAAAAGCTCTGAGGCAGCAGCAGACACAAACAACCATGGACAAAGTCAATAGCTCTTGCCTATGCAAGACCTATTGGTTTTGCCAGTCTTTTAGCCATATTGATCCATGGCTTGGCAGCTGTTCAGCATGGCTAAAAGGTAGTGGCATGGCAGAGAGTGGCATAGGGGAGAGTGGGGTAGAGGACAGTGGCATAGAGTAGCGTAGAGTAGTGTAGAGTAGAGTGGCATGGAGTAGAGCATTGTAGAGTCGAGTGCAGTGCCTTAGAGTGGAGTGACATTGAGTAGAGTGGAGTGGTGTTGATTGGAGTGGTGTGGCATAGAGTAGAGTGGGCGTAGAGTGAAGTGGTAGAGTATAGTGGCATAGATTGGAGTGGAGTTGAATGTTATGTTATGTTGTATTGTGTTTATATAGCGCACGGCTACTCTAAAAGAGTGTCCCGGCGCTTTCCACATGCAGCTCAGTGTAAATAACACAACAGACAAATAACAGACCACACAGCAAAAAAAAGGGGAGAAAATAGAAGGCCTAGAGGTTAAAAAGCCAGGTCTTTAGGCTCTTCCTGAACTGAAGCATGAAGGAATGGATTGGAGTGGCATAGAGTGGAGTAGTTAAAGTGGAGTTGAATAGCGTTGAGCAGAGAGGTGTAGAGTAGAGTGGCATTGACTTGTGTAGATTTAAATGGAGTGGTGTGCAGTAGAGGGGCATAGAGTAGAGTGGAGTGATGTAGAGTAGAATGGCGTACAGTTGGGTGAAGTTGAGTAGGGTTGCATGGAGTGGCATGCAGTGAAGTGGCGTGGTGTAGAATGGAGTGGCATAGAGTGGCATGGAGTAGAGTGGAATGGGGTCCAGGAGTGGTGTACAGTGGGTTAGAGTAGAGTTGTATAGAGTGGCGTGGTTTAGAGTGAAGTGGCACGGAGTGGCATTGTCTGGAGTGAAGTGGTGTAGAGTGCGGTAGAATTCAATTGTGTGGAGAGGTGTTAAGTGGAGTGGCGTAAAGAGGAGTGGCAAAGATTAGTAAAATTGTGGGTGTAAATAATTCAAACAAGGATCCAAAATTAAAATGTATGAGGCATGATGGGGATGAATGTCTGAAAAGCAACGATGATAGGTGTGTGGTGGCGGCATGCATTATGAGGGTGTAATCTGTTGTTAGTGTGGAATTTTACATTGTAACAGCTTAAACCAACCCACATAGAATAGCAAAGATTGATCTAATAGTAGAGATTTTGGGTAAGAAGGTTCAACTTCTAAGGCAGTACATTTGGAATAGGTTGGTGTTTTCTTGGGGGAGAGAATACAGTTCTAGTTTGCACCCTAGTCTGTTCAGGCTAAGTTGATTTCAGTTAATCAAGTTCTGGAAATATGTACTTTGATTGTTCTATACTGTTCAGACGTTCTGCTTTTCCATTGTGGATCAGTTGCTTATTTCTTGGCTGTTGCACCAGCACTATGCTCTGCCTTCTAGGCACTTCATGCTTTGATGGACTGTACCTCCATCTTTTGCTGCTTTTGAGATTTCTTGTTTAGTGCCCTAACGGCTTACATAATTTCTGCTTGCAATGGGCACCTGCAAAATTCTAGCTGCTCTTTAAGAAACTGCACAAAGCCCCCTTCATCTCAGCTCATCACTCCCCACAGTCAGGATTCCTAGGATCCATAGACTTCATTCTCTGGACGGTTGTCCAACACTTCAGCTTCATTCTTGATGTTGTAGATGAGTCACAAGTAGCACACTCATGGATACATATGAAAACCTCTAGAGCGGGTGTCCTTTTTTCATGGAGCTCAGTATGAAACCCCACGAAAGAGGCATCAAATGCTGCAAATGCGGTGTAACATAAAATGAACATTTACATCTTTGTCCAGAAGTCTGTCAAGATAAGGGTAAACCATAAGGTAGTCCATGAGATGAATATATTCATGTTTTACAAGTTGGGAGCACAGCTCCAGCATTTCTGCATGGGAGAAAAGAAAAATAAATGTCAGCAGTTGATTGGATTCTTCACACAAGAGATTACACAAGAGATTACTATGGAAGTTATAAGGAACAGATTGTCTAGTTTGTGCATCATGGTGTGCTTAAATCTTATTTTTGAGATACGTTTTGGATGGAGGGGGTGGACGGGACACCCTCTCATGCACACATACACAGAACAATTAAAGCAATGTATTCACTCACACACACGCACGCACACACAAACACATTCATTCACAACACTCTTCACCAAACATTCATTTATACATATATACTTGCACGCACGCACCAAACAGTTTAAAAGTAAAACAAACACTACCTGCAGCCAGCTCTGCCTCGGAGGTTTCAGAAGGTTTGGGACTGCTGCCTTCCCTCATTAAGGTCTGCCTATGAGGGAAGGCAGCAGTCCCAACGTCATCACAGAGTCGGAAGCGGTCAGTGAGACTGGTGACCCCACCCTACTCTGTGATGAAGTGTCACTGATTGACACACGACCCTGGTCACTTCAGCGCCTAAAACTGAAGCGCCCAGGTGCCTGGCAATCAGTGAAACTGATGGAGCAAGGATTCACACGTTACGCGCCTTGCTTGAATTCATGAACCTCAGATAATGTAACAAAGTAATCCAACCTGTTTGTCTTACTAATTTCCCCGTTATTCTGACATTTTGGGTGTCCCAGTGAAGCTTGCCTATGTGTTTACTAACATTAATATGCTTGCCACTGAAAATGGCCGCTGCTTGGCGGGGGTTCTTCTGCGCATGCGTTAGTCACACTCACGTGACGTGACGTACTCGCAGTTCTGGTGGGAAATGTTTGCTCATGCGCAATACAGCTAAAATGGCCGCTTTGTCTCCTCATATGCTCCGTGCTTGCAAAGCTGCTTTTGCAAAGTTGTTTGTTCCGCATTTACCCTAACGCTATAGATATTATAAAGTAAGGGGTATAGAGTAGCTATTCATGGTATACAGTGTATTCATTTATTTCTGTGTATTAATTTGTTTTCGCTTACTTTGCATGTACCGCGATTCTGAGGGTCTGAGAGACACTCGTAACGCCATGTTGAGCATCTTTACTGCGCATGACAGTCTTCTGCCGGTGGCATTGAATCCATGCCAACCAGAGGTCCCTGCCTGGAGGCTCCTGAGAAAGTGACCTGCGACCTAGCAGAAGAAACTGAAATGTTCTGCAATTGAAACAAATGTATATTATTTCATTGTATTCCGTAGAGCATGTCATGGGAACCCCAAAATCAATAGGCGGTCCCAGAAATGTTAATACCGGCTTGTAGAATTGAAATGTGATTGGTGTGTTGACCTATCCTACTTGGGAACCAATCAAAATTGGGGATTCTGACACTTGCAACATTTGGGGGGTGGTACACTGACCCAAAAACAGTATAACTAGCCTAGGTTTAGCTAGAGAAATTGTCTGACTTGTCCGAATAGCTGACCTGTCACTGACCCAACGCACTCAATAGGTGACTTGATACAGAGGGCTGCGGAGCACTCTGTCCGATAAATTCCATAGACTCAAGGGTTTTGTTGAGAAACCTTAAGTGCTGGCGGAGGACTTTGCTGGGGAGTTCGATAACCCAATCGGGGTTCTGGCCGATAGCTGCAGAGAGGGTGGAGCGCAGGCGTTTCTTCCAAACTGCGGGTGCTGGTCTTATCCTGGTGGTCCTGTCCTGATCCTAATCTGGATTTCCTGTCCTGTCCTGGGGTGTCCATTCTGCACCTGCTGTCCTACTGATGACGGGTATCCTTTGGGGTCCCTCCTGTTCTTAACTGACCTGTGGCCAGGGTTGGTCTTCACACCATTCTAGGTAAATATTGTGCTGAAACTCTATACTGCACCTTTCTATTTTTCTGTCTTTTGCTTCAATAAAGACATATCTTTGCATATATTGATTTTCCATGCTTTTTTGCAAACCACTGAATGAAAAGCTCATACGTTATCATCGTTATTCTAGCATGTTCCATTTTTCTACCCATCCTTTGAGTACATTTCCTTTTCAGGTCATGATATACTGATGTTCTTTGTATTTTACCCATCTTTTAGTTGATTCAAGTAATTGCACCAGTTTATTAGTACGGTCTATTTTCACCTCACCTGTAGTTCCTCTTCATGGGGAAATATTTTACTGTGAAGTCTCTAGTATGCTCTTTATTCTTCCCCGTCCTTTAGTCTGAAATTATTTGCCTAGCTGTTTCCTCATTTTACCTTACTGTAGACTCATTAATGATCAGCTTGATATATTTCCTTTATGGATATGTACTCTTCATTATCTTGGTTATTGATTGTTTACTGGTTATAAATCTTATGCTTTCCGAAACTGAAATCTAGATAAAATCTTTAAAACTTCCCCGGAGTCTGTGGTCTTTTTGAAAATACAGAAGGATATAAAGTTGGTATTGTGTTGTTTGCCTTTTCTTCACAGCTAGCTCCCTGATTCAGCGTGGTCATTAGGTACCCGTGACGGTGGATTGGTAAGTCGGGTACTATAGAAATATATAGGAAGGAACTGGGTTACTGGTAGTAGAGTGTATGGTCGCCCGATTAATAAATAATGGTGTATTGAAATATATGGGCCCGATACGTGTATGGTACATTTTGTTGGTTGGGTGACCTGCGCGCTCTATCAGTAATTTTCTGGTAGTCAGAGGATGGTTAGGGACTAGTTAAAGAAATGGTTAGGGACTAGTTAAAGAAATGGTTAGGGACTAGTTAAGATAACTAGGTAGGTCGGATGCTGCTAAAAAGGTATTGCTGCTAATTGTGAAAATTTTGCTGCTAAATGCATTTGCAAATGTTTTATTGCTTTTGAAAATTATGAAATGTTTTAAATTGTTTTTCTTACTGTTATATTGATACATGTACTAACCCACTCGTTGATAAATTGTTATATGTTGTCTGGAATCCCTGGGGAATTGAATAGCAAGTGGTGAGGAGAATCCACTTTGCTTTGAGGTCACTGGCTAGAGGAAAATTGGTGCAGGTTAGGCAGAACTGGAAGCACTAATTAGGGTTTCTTTCCTGAATGTATGTTTGAATAAATGATAGCAACGAGTTCGCTAATGAAACTTCAGTTGTGATATAACCTAGTAAGGGTCACACGAGAAAGGAGTAGTAGGTTCATCGGAGCTTGAGTGACAGCAAAGGGGTTCGCTAGTGAAACTTTAGACTCAGTATATATCCCGAAAAGAAGTGGATGAGTCGAAGAAGCAGAAGGTTCCTTAATGCTTGAGTGAAGGGTAGGCAGAAGAGATCTACTCGTAGTATTTGAAAAGTAAACAGAAGAAGTTTACTTGCAGTAAAACAAAGTTTTCCTGTCTAGACACTCGAGTACAGTGGCGAATGTGTTCACGTTGTTAAATAACTAAAGCACTTGCACTTTAAGAGAGAAATAAAGTTTCCGTTACCTTGTGAGGGAGGGAGTCAGTTGCGGAGCTGCTCTGGCGTCACTCTGTACCGTGCTGGTATTGGTCGAAACAGCGGGTGTGTAGCGGAGCTGGAATTGTAAAGGAGGGGTGAGTGCCGAAGCGTGAGAACGTGTCTCGCGAAATGCCGCTCACCCATTGGTCGAAATGATTTGAAATCGTGCATTTGACTGGTTGCACGAAAATAAAAGCCGCATATGGATTGGGAGTGATTTTGTAAACAGAGTCGCTTGCAGAAATTTTGTATGTGGCATACATATACTCCAGAGACTAGACCTGATCCGAGATATCTAGGGTTTGGAAAAGATAAGTGGAAAAGTAATAGATACGACATTATGTACGGAAATAAGAGAAAAATGACTTTAATGAGCAAAGTAAAGAATTATTTCAAAAAGGACAAACCTATCAAAATCAGAGAAGGTGTTGTCATACCGCCACCTAATACGCCCGCATCTTTCATGATGTTTGATAAGAGGTATCATTCATGTGTATGGTTGGAAAATTGGGCGGAGTACACAAAGGATGACGGAGTTTTGGCTTTTCCGTTAGAAGAAACCTTTAACGGCAGGATCCTTTTTAATTTGAGAACGCGAATGAATGATTTACATCCCAGACCCAGATTGACACAGTACGAAGCATTAGAGGAGTGGGAGATAGAGGCTTTTGAAAGAGATAAGCCCCGAATGGATAAAGGGTTAACCAAATGGTATCCGAAACAGAAGCAAGAGACCCGAGATAAAAAGATGAAACAGTGGAGACAGAATATGATTGTAGAAGGACTGTATCCAATGATGGCAATGGGTGGTCCTGCGGGAGAGAAAAAGACAGAAAAGACCAAGCATTGGGTGTCCAGTGGGGATTCAGACGACGATTTATTGGATGACATGTTTATGAAAAATCCGCCTCCTTATAATGAAGGACCCAGATCCTCTAGTGTAGAGGATCCTTCCCAACGACCCCCGTGCCAGGAAGGGAATAGATCTGTAAACACAAGAGACAGTTGTCAAATACCTTCCTATAATGAGGGCCTAGGACCCATAGGTGCCAGAGACACCTGTCTAAGACCACCATTTAGTGGAGAATCTAGATATTCAGGTGAAAGAGACTTTTGTCCAAGACCTCCTTTTGAGGAAGGACTGAGATCCGTAAACACAGGAAGCCTGTTCCCAAAACCTAATTATGGTGAAGGACCAAGTATGACGCATCCAACTGCCCCAACATTGAGTCCGCAAATAGTACCTAATATAAGCCTGGAAAGAATGCTGCAGGAAAAGGAGCGAGAGGCTCTAGCCAAACAAAGAACCGAAATAATCCAGCAATCTCCCAGTTTAATACAAGCCCTGAAGCCTTGACAATCCCAGTAACTATTGGACCAGTTGTTCCTTTGTATGGGGATAGACAAGAGAGTCCAAAGGCCCCGATCATCACCCCAACTGTAGTGCAGCCAAAAAAAGAGCCCTTAATTGTAGATGATCAGACGAGTGAATGTGAATCTGAAGCTTCTTTAATGGATTTGCCGACTAGGAACTCAGGAAGGAGTTTGCAGAAGAGACATAATCCTTTCAATACGAGAGAGATTCAAATGGAATCGACTTCAGGTACTAAGAGTGCCACATTGGTGACTCCTGAAGAGATTGAGAGATGGAGTCGAGAATTAGAGAGACAAACTCCTCAGACAAAACCATTAGATATTTACAAATTGAGAATTGAAATGGAAGAACTGACGGCTGGGAACGTGGGGTTAGACAGATTAAATACCTATTCTGAGGAAGAGCTGCTGTTTATCTGCAAGAGTCTTACCCGTAATACCAGAGTGCTCCATGAAAAATTAACAGACACTGCAGCTAGTATGGGAATAGATATTTCAAAATCAAAGCCCTTCCAAAAACCCTATAGAGCTGAGTTCTCAGACAAAGATCTGGAAAATGTGAATGTATCAGGAAAAAAGGTGCAGATCAAAGAATTGTTGACTGTATTGCAGAAATGGGGAGACTTAGAAAAATGGAAAGCCAGATGGGCAAAGAAAAAGGAAGAGGTTAGATCCAAACAGACGACTTCTGAATTTGTTTTAAAGGAAGCTGACAAGCCAGACCAGTTATACCCCATGTGAGAAGTGCCTGGTGGGAAGTATGTGCACGTTTCATGGTCCAGACAGGATATTGTGTCTTTTACTAATGACTTTCCAAAATTAAGAGAGAAACCCATTGATTGGTACAGGCAGGTAGAAAGGTTTGTGAAAGTACAAAAATGCCTGTGGAAGGATCTGGATGGGTTTTTCGATATAGTTGTTCCCGTAGACTTGTGGACAGAATGTAAAATTGCGATTGGTTGGCCTAGTGAGGAATACGCGAGGGATCCTGTTTCAGGGGCTCCTTCTGATGAGGTAATGAAAAAATACCAGCAAGTAATGTTACATCTGAAAGGGAAGGTGCCTGCAAAGGAAACTGATTGGACCAAAATAGATAGAACTACACAGGAAAGAGATGAGACTGTGTATTCCTTTTATGAAAGATTGCTACAGGTGTTTAAAACCTATAGTGGCATAGATAACATTGAGATGAAGGATATGACCCATTTCATTTACAGGTTTGTAAACGGTTTAAGACCTGAAATTTTCAATGGATAAAAGATAATAAAATCTGTTGGCAGTCTAAGAAAATAGATGAAGTCTTGCGAAGACGAGATGGCTGATAAGCGAAAGGCTTTGAAGGAAAAGGTTATGTGGGCACAAGTCAAACTAGCTGAACAACAAGAGAAACAATTGGGTAAGATGAATAGTAATTCCCAAAATCAAGGTTCTGGGGGTGGAGGGAAGCCCAGAGTAAAAATGAGTCGAGAAGAAGCCAAAAAGAAGTTCCCCTGTCACGGGTGGGACAGATAGGGCACTGGAGAGACGAGTGTCCATACGCACAAGATAATAACCCTCAAAACCCTGATTTAAATCCACAGATGCAGAATGAAAAACCAAGAAAGAACCAGCAACAGGTAAAAGCGAGTCAGTTGCCTCGTGCACCTAGACCGAATTTTAAAGGAAAGACACCGCAAGGTGTAGACATAGAAATCTGGGGAGGAAAGGAGGTTAGAAATGCAGCAACTTCGCAATTTCTGTTGAATGACACTTTCCTCTGTGATGAACCTTACTGACGGTGCCTAAGGGGGGAGGACAAGGAGTGCGTACTTGGCGCCTCCTTGCCGGTAGACCAGTCAGGGCCATACATTGAAGGAAAGGTTGAAGGCAATGATGTCACCTTTCTGTTGGACACTGGAGCTACCCGGTCTACTGTAAGAACAGCAGACGTTCCAAACCTACCCCTCTCGGGAGAAGCGATCCAAGTAGTGGGTGTATCTAATCAATTGATTAGTACCCCAGTTACCGAGCCCATGGAGATTACAATAGGGAATTTCAAAGAAATGCACAGATTTGTAGTCTGTGACACCAGTCCTGTAAACCTATTGGGACGTGATTTGTTGTGTAAAATGAACTGCACTATCTTTTGCACACCAAAGGGTGTCGAAATTCAAACCCCAGACGAAGATGGAATATACAAATTAATGTTAATCAGACCTGACTCAGAAATTAAACGACTGACAATACAAGACTTACCTGAAGAACTCCAACAGACCATGAAACCAGAAGTATGGAAAGGATGTAGGACTAATGGCAAATGTAGACCCAATTAAAATAGCCATAAAGGAAGATGCAGTTTACCCCAATACTAAGCCATACAAAATGAGTGCAGAAGTGAGAGCAGGAGTGGCCATTGAAGTAAAAAGATTGCTAGAAGCCAACATCATACAAGAAGTGATGAGTAGCCCATGTAACTCACCCATAATTGGAATCAAGAAACCTAGCGGCAAATACAGGGTAGTACAGGACCTGAGAAAGGTAAACAAAATTGTTGTTCCTTGCTGTCCTATTGTTCCGAACCCTGCAGTGATCCTGTATCAAATTCCCTGGGATGCTGAGTGGTTCACTGTGATTGACCTATGTCACGCATTCTTTTCAATCCCATGGCACCCAGACAGCAAATTTATTTTCTCATTTGCATTCGACAGTCACGTGTTCGTTTGGAATTGCGTCCCCCAGGGGTACACAGAAAGCCCCTCAATCTTTAATCAGATTTTGAAAAAGTGCCTCGAATCCTTAGTTTTACCAGGAAATTCAGTTTTGGTGCAATATATAGACGACCTCTTGGTGGCGTCTAAGAGTCAGAAAGACTGTGTTGATGACACCGTTGCCTTACTGAATCATCTAGGTGAAGGAGGACACAAAGTATCACCTGACAAACTACAGTTCTGTACCAAATCAGTAAAATATCTGGGGCACCAGATAGAGAAGGGTATCAGGAAAGTTACTTCAGAAAGAATTAGGATAATTCGAAACATGCAGTTACCTAATACTCAGAAAGAAATCAGAATGTTCCTTGGAGTTGTAGGATACTGCATGCAATGGATTGTGGGATTTGCAGTCCTAGCAAAGCCATTGATAAAAATAACAAAGAAAGGAGCAAAAGACCTAGTAGAATGGGACGAGAAAAGCCTGACAGCATTTACTAAATTACGAGAATGCCTATGTACAGCCCCTGCTTTGGGAATGCCTGATTATTCAAAAGAATTTGCACTGTTTTGTGACACACGAGATAATTGTGCATTGTCAGTCCTAACTCAGGAGCATGGTTTAACTAGCCGTCCAATAGCATACTTTTCTGCTACCCTGGATCCAGTGGCTGCTGGATTACCTGGATGTCTGAAAGCTGTAGCTGCAACCTGCATGAGTCATGAGCAGAGTGAGTCCATCATTATGGGACATCATGTAACTGTGTATGTTCCACATGCAGTTGTAATCCTATTGACCAGAACTAAGACCCAGTATCTCACACCTAGTCGGCTGACTAAGTATGAGAGGATCCTTGTAGGTGCTGCAAATGTAACCCTCACTCGATGTAACATATTGAATCCAGCAACATTGTTACCTGAGTCACTAATTGCAGAAGCAAAGGGAGAGGTCGAGCATGACTGCATTGACCTGACTGAGTTTAGTACCAAACCACGTCCAGATATCAAGGAAATGCCCCTACCTATAGAAGATTACGAGTTGTTTGTTGATGGCTCATGTCTGAGACATGAATATGCAGGCCTAAGTGCTGCTTATGCTGTAGTCACGGTATCACGTACTATAGAAGCATCCTGTCTATTTGGAGTAAAGTCTGCACAAGTAGCTGAATTGGTTGCATTAACAAGGGCATGTAAAATTGGGAAAAATAAAAGAGTAACCGTATATACTGACAGTCAGTACGGGTACGGGGTTGTGCATGACTTCGGCCAATTGTGGCTACAGAGAGAGTTTCTGACTTCTTCAGGTACTCCTATCAGAAATGGAAAAGTGGTACAGGAATTGCTGGACCCCATCCAGTTACCAAAAGAATTGGCAGTGGTCAAATGTGCTGCTCACAAATCTGGCAATGACAATGTTACAGTAGGAAATAATTATGCTGACCAAGTAGCCCAACATTGTGCCAGACATCGAATGTCTGTCAAATATCAAATTGGGGGGATACGGAAACAACTGCCAACTTATGGTGTTTGAGGATGTGCCTACATGGGAAGAATTGAAAGATTTACAGAATGCAGTGACACCAAAGGAAAGGGAGCGATGGAGAAAATTTGGTTGTCGCCAGAGAGGCGAGGATGGTGTCATTGTTGGGCCTGATGGTATGCCTGTATTGCCTGACAGCCTGCTTGCTTCTGTGGCCAGATTGATACATGGAGATACACACATTGGTAGGGATGCCATGGTTCGTGTTTTCCAACAGACATGGTACAGCTCGAAGTTCAGGAAGGTAGCGGATCGCTCTGCCAGAGGTGCTTGACATGTCAACAGTTCAACGCTGGGAAGAGAACAGAAGTTGAAATAGGGAAAATTGGAAAGTCAGGAGGTCCTTTTGTAAGATTACAAATTGACTTCATCCAGTTACCCATGTGCAAAGGAATGAGATATGTTCTTGTCATTGTCTGCCTATTTTCAAAATGGGTAGAAGCTTACCCAGCCAAAAAGAATGATGCCATCACTGTAGCCAAATTGTTACTACGAGAACTAATACCTAGGTACGGGGTTCCGATCACAATTGAATCAGATAGAGGTGGGCATTTTCAGAATGAAATAATCGACCAGCTCTGTAAAGCCTTCAAAATTACACAAAAACTGCACTGTGCATATCGTCCAGAGGCTTCTGGAGTAGTGGAACAAGTAAATGGCACTATCAAGTCGAGATTAGGGAAAATGTGTGAATCTACTAGCATGAACTGGATAGAGGCTTTACCTCTTGTTCTGATGGGACTCCGAAGTATTCCAGACCGAAATACAGGCCATGAGATCCTAATGGGAAGAGTGATGAGACAAGCATGGGTACCAGGACACAAACTGATAAGCATTTCTGATGATTTGGTACTTGAGTACTGCAAGCAACTGGGTGACCAAGTGCGTTCTATCTCTCGCCAGATTGGGGAAGACGCCGTCGCCAGTCCGGCAACTCCAGTCCATAAATTGGTTCCAGGCGATTGGGTGGTACTCAAGAAGCACACCCGTTTGAATTGCCTTGCACCGAAGTGAGTAGAGCCAAGACAGGTGGTCCTGGTGACCACGACAGCGGTGAAGTGCGCAGGAGTACCAAAGTGGATCCATGCCAGCCACACCAAGAGAGTGACAGAAGACGAAAAGAAGACTGACGCTGAAGGTTGCCCAGCTGAGGGGTCTCCAGACGTAAATCCCGAAGTAGCTGATGAAGAACAACCGAGCACCAGTCAAGATGAGTGGATACCCATAATCGACCTGACTGATGATCCAATAAGAACCAGAAGCCAGACATACGCAGACAGAGAGTGTCTCCCAGCCAGAGCAGCCTGCTTGCTCGGACTCTCTCGGTGGGTGTGGCCGATGTAAGGGCCGGCACCTGCAGGGACTGGGTGATTACAACAGCGGCCACATTAGTGTGGGCTCGCTGAGAACGTCGCGCGGACGACGTCATAAATACATACGTCCATGGCTCCGCGCAGCGGACGCGCACTGCGGGCGCGCCGATCGCGCGCCGGAGTCAAGCCAGAGTCCTGCCCGTCTGCGCCCGTCCGCGAACGGACGGGGCTCGGGGCAGGACTCCATAGATCCAGCTCCCCTGCACTTCTACAGCCGCATACCAATCAGAGTCCTCGCTATTATTACACCAAAGCTAATCTGATGGAACTTGGCAAGCCACTCTCACCTCACTGTCGGCACGTTACGGACCCTTTATCTTTACCTGAACAGTGTAATATATGCCATCAATTACTTCCCAACAGTAATTCAACCTCGGTTAAAACTCTGAACCTCAACATGACATTACTTAATTGTAGATCTATGCCTAAGCATAAAACTGAAATTCACGACCTGTTGACCAATGGAGATCTGGACATCATGTTTCTAACAGAAACATGGTTAGATGAAGCCTCCACTCCGGAGATCTTAGAGGCGTTACCGAGCAATTATTGCCTCCTGAGAATAGACCGCCAGAAACAACGAGGGGGAGGACTGGCAATGATCTTCAAAAATGATCTTGAGTGCACTTTAATCGAACAAAAAATCATGGACAGTGAGTGCGGTAGATTTACCATCAAAGTAGACACCACCAATACAATCACGGGATTACTAATATACAGACCTCCTGGAGTGGCCCTGTCCTTCTGTAGCCAGCTCATTGAACTGGCTACTCAGTTAGCCATTAGACACAAAAATATTATCATACTTGGCGACCTTAACATCCATCTAGAGGACAGCCACTCCAAGGAAGCGCAACTCCTTTTAAATGCTTTTAATGCGATCGATCTCAAACTTCTATCCACCTTGCCCACGCATCAACATGGGCATCTACTAGATCCGATATTTTCGAACTGGGAAGGCGTGAAAACTTCACCACCTGTTCCACTAATATGGTCTGACCATAGTATGGTACCATTTAAAATAGCCAAAAACAGTATCATCAAGTCACATGCGAAAATTCTTCCCTATAGACGTCGTAACTTTAAAAAGTGCACCCCTGAATTACTGCTGCATGAACTCACCGCTTATCCCATGGCAACGGGCGATTCTCTACAGGAGGTATGGGATAACTTTGAGTCATGGCTAACTAAAGCGCTAGACAAGATTGCGCCTTGGACGACCAAACCCCCGGCTCGACTAATTAAAAATGCCCCCTGGTTTTCGGAAAAATTGAAAAATGCTAAAGCCCTATGCAAATCCATCAAACGACAGTGGAGGAAAAACTACACCCCAGAACTCAAAGAAAACTATAGAACAGAGCTGAAAAAATACCAAAAATTGGTACGATTAGAGAAAAGTCTGTATTACAAAAGCAGAATTGTGGAAGCCAAAAACCCTACCAAAGAATTATTCGGTATCTATAGAGAAATTACCACACTATCTCGCCTGGACACTAAAGATACCTACTCCACAGAGATATGCGACCAGATAGCCGACTTCTTTGTGGAGAAGGTAGAGAAAATTCATGCTACGTTTTCTAGCAGTACCAGGCCAGATAAAAATAAGGCAGATACCCTAGCTCCCTGTTCCAATAAACCCCAGTTTACTAACTTTAGGACCCCTAATAAACAGGAACTAGCTAAAATTATAAACAGTATTTCTTCAGGCTCCCCAATGGATGCCTGCCCACCGGAACAGTATAAAGCGGTCATGGAAAGCTTATTATTGGATCACATAAGCAACATGATCACAACTTCATTCCGGGAAGGCAATGTTCTGAGAAACTGGAAATCTGCCCAGGTAATACCACTAAAAAAGAAACCGAACATCCCAATTACTCAGCTCCAAAATCTACGGCCAATCTCTCTTCTCCCTTTCTGTGCCAAGATCATAGAAAAGGTGGCCAACCTTCAACTCATGGAGTTTCTGGAGAGAGAATCACTCCTCCACCCTTCCCAATCAGGGTTTAGAGCAGGCCACTCAACAGAATCAGCTGTTCTGTATTCAACCGAACAGATACGGAAACTGGTGGATGAGGGAGAGACAGCAGCGTTGGTCCTATTGGACCTAAGTGCAGCATTTGACACCGTGCTGCACTCTACACTGCTGTCTCGACTCTCTGATATGGGAGTAAAAGATTCTGCTCTCACCTGGTTTCAGTCATACCTTACTGACAGAACTTTTCAGCTGCACTGCCCACCCTTTAAGTCATCACCTCGCAGTGTTAGCCATGGGGTTCCACAGGGCTCCAGTTTGAGCCCTACCTTATTTAACATCTACATGGACCCCCTGGCACACATTGCGGAGGAATTTGGGGTGGGCATTGTCAGCTATGCTGACGACACCCAGCTGGTGTTTAAAATAACGCCAGACAGTAGAGACTTAGCTTCCAACTTCTCCAACTGTATGCTCAGCATAGCGACATGGATGAACGCCAACTGCCTCCGTTTAAACGGAGATAAAACAGAGGTTCTGACAGTGGGGAAAGATACTTCTATCTGGTCACATGCATGGTGGCCTAGTGAGTTGGGTGAACTACCGGTGCCTGTAGAGAAGGTGAAGAATCTCGGAGTCATGCTTGACGCCGATCTCTCAGGTAGAGCCCAGGTAAACAAAGTGACAAACAAATGCTACAGCACCCTAAAAGTACTGCGCAAAGTTTTGGATCTTCTCCCGACAGAAGCGAGAAAAACCATAGTCCATGCTTTAATATCCCCCCATTTGGACTATGGTAATGTTCTCCTACTTGGCCTTAATCAAAAGAGTCTGCACCAGTTACAATGCATACAGAATTCTGCAGCACGACTGGTGCTCGGTCTCCCTCGGAGAGCTTCTACGAAAAATGCGCTTGCCAAGCTTCATTGGCTCCCTGTAAAAGAGAGAATTATATTCAAAACTCTCTGCTATGCGCATCGCATTGCCCAAAACAAAGGCCCTAGCTATCTAAGAAGCCTTATCACCATCCATAGGCCGATCAAAGATCTTAGATCAGCAGGCACGATGCTATTCAAAATACCCCGCATTACTAAAGCTAAAATGGGAGGAAAATCCTTCCGTTATCTGGCCACCAAGCTCTGGAATGCCTTGCCTGTCCAGTTGCGGATGGAGCCATCTGAAACTAGGTTCAGAGCTAGACTTAAAACTCATTTATTTCCCAAAAATTAATTCCGTTTGCCTGACTCTTGGTCCTCTTGAAGGTTAGCATTTGCAGTCAGCGCGGGGACACACAGTTTGTGTAGCCAGGCGCTCAATAAATGCTGATTATTATTATTATTATTATTAATAGTGAGGAAGAGACAAGAATAGGAGAAGACGATCAGATTATCGAAATCCATGTAAAATCTGAAGACGAAGAAAATCAGATAGGGACAGAACAAGTTATCGACACACCCCCAAGAACTCCTGAAATTGAAAAGGGACAGACAGAAACAAGGGCGAAAGTTCAAGCGGAAGAAAATCAAAGGTTCGAAGTGCTTGAACGGGATCAGATAGAAATAGACGAGTGTGTTCAGGATACAGAAATTGAAACGCTCAAAAGTCAAACTCAGTCTACACCTGAACAAGGCCAGCTTAGTGACCAGGCAGAAGAAACAGATATAAGACCTGGGACTAGTCAGACAGGAAGGGAAGAAGCGGAAGCAGAAGTGCCACAACTGAACGAAAACAAAAGAGCATTAGACGAAAGCCCAACCACAGTGCCAGTTAAAAGACTCAAGAAGAAAAATACAGAACCAAGGTACATTAAGAGACTGAGACTGAGACTGAAAACAGTAGAAGAAAAACTTGAGCAAAGGAAACAAGCTAGAAGTAAAACAGAGCCAACTGGAGAAAACACTAAGCGAAGAAGTGCCCGAGTAAAAAGACACAACGAAAAGTACCAGGATCCTGAATGGACTTTCCTGGTGTTGGAGGAATTTGAGGATCTTGATATAACTGACGAAAGTGACGAAGAACAGACTACTGACCAGTCTGCCGAAGAAGACGAACCAACCTGAAGTTGCTCAGTGTAAGCTACCTGTGCAAAGTTACAAAGAGGGGTTGAGAGAAGCTTCTTTTGAGCAGAAATGTCTGATTCAAATGTGAATGGAAGACCTAGACGTAATTGCTGTAAAACATGCTGTAAAGTATGTATATGTAGTATAGCCTTAGTGTTAATATTATGGATAGGACTAACAATTACTATCCCTTATATGATGAGTAAAAGTACTAATACTGGCACCACAGAGACTGTGACGAAAAATGCAAGAGAAACGACATCACAAAGTGTAGAAAGACATGAAAGAGCACTTAAAGTTAGACAGACTCAAATGGACTTAGAAGCATCCGATGAGGAAGGACTGCATTATTATGGAGTCAAGAACCAGAGTCATTTAAATGTATTCGCTAACCTTTTAGTGCATTATGTAGAAACCATGGAAATAGAGGACTGTTATGTTTACATGAAGCTACCTACTTCTGTAGCTGAGGGAGTGACATACCATCACTTGCCATTAACATACGGAATTTCCTGTAGTATTTTAGCTAGCCTATTCTACAAAAGAGGACCGTTACAGTATTACTACTCTAACTCAGACGTGATATTTTCTGAACTTCTTATACGTGGAAATCTGAATCCTGTACATACCAAAAGTGACGTGACACGTTATATGGGAGAATATTTTCTGACTATAGGTACCATAGATTTAGGTGAAGCACATAGAAATAACTTGACCTGTTCATTACATGAACAAGAAAAAATGTTTCTAAACATGGCAGAGAAAAGGAGAGAAAGTTTCCAAAGAAAGGCGAATGATAAAAAGCAGAGAATCCCTAAGTGGGCTGAAAGCATGGGAAGCACCTCAAATGGTGGAGCTAGTCCTGCTTGGTT
The DNA here is from genome assembly GCF_964261635.1 of Lissotriton helveticus. Classification (NCBI taxonomy): domain Eukaryota; kingdom Metazoa; phylum Chordata; class Amphibia; order Caudata; family Salamandridae; genus Lissotriton; species Lissotriton helveticus. The sequence continues at coordinate 982,804,752 of NC_136068.1, forward strand.
GCTGGATTTCGAGAGAAAAGGGAAGCTTTGTCTTCACCGAGAAAAGACTAGTTATTATAATAACATTTTCATTGGTTCCAGTCAATGCGAACACAATTACAAGGTAATTGGAGGTTGGGGTTTTAAAAATGGGTCAGAACCTGTGTTTCCCGGAATTTATTACATATGTGGAAACAAGGCCTATTTCAAATTGCCGGATCACTGGTATGGAAGCTGCTATTTTGGCATTGTTTTCCCGAAAATATACCATGTGAATGAAATTGCTGGAAGCAGTGAAAACACTAACAGTTTAGTGCGTAGTAGAAGAGAAAGTGTAGGTGAAATAATGGGTAGTATATTTAGTGCATTGATACCTGCAGTGGGAGTGGTTCTGAACACACACAGAATTTGCAAATTGTCTACAGTAGTGGATCGGTTAGCTACTGACACTGCTAGTGGATTTCTGATGGTCAATACCGAAATGGTTGCGATCAGATCCATGGTTTTACAAAACCGACTTGCCCTTGACACTCTATTGGTGAAAGAGGGCGGAGTCTGCCGAATGTTGAAAGCGCAACATTGTTGCACTTACATACCAGATAAAAGTGTGCAAATCAAAAGGTATGTAAGGAATATTACAAATTTGGAAAAGGAACTCAAACCACTGGAGGTTGATAGTGCCTGGAAGAGACTCACTGATGGTCTCTCCTCTGTAGGTCATTGGTTTTCTAATTTAGGTAAAGGGTTGTTGTACAAGGTACTGATGCCAATTGCAGTAGTAGGTCTTATCATATTCCTTATATTTGTCTGTTGCAAATGTCGCAAACACCAAAAGAAGTATACTGTGAACAAAAGAGGTGTGAAACGGAGTGTGGATGAACTTGAATTAGAAGAACTGAGTAATCAGATTTTTAAAAGGGTGAAGAATTCACACCCTAACAAAGAAACCAAAGAGAAACTGAACAGAATGTTAGAAGAAATTGAGATGAATAAAGTGTGAGAAAAGTTGGCATCTGATTCCATTGTTTTGTGATGATAGTAAATATCATCAAAGAGGGGATTGATGGAGCAAGGATTCGCACGTTACGCGCCTTGCTTGAATTCATGAACCTCAGATAATGTAACAAAGTAATCCAACCTGTTTGTCTTACTAATTTCCCCATTATTCTGACATTTTGGGTGTCCCAGTGAAGCTTGCCTATGTGTTTACTAACATTAATATGCTTGCCACTGAAAATGGCCGCTGCTTGGCGGGGGTTCTTCTGCGCATGCGTTAGTCACACTCACGTGACGTGACGTACTCGCAGTTCTGGTGGGAAATGTTTGCTCATGCGCAATACAGCTAAAATGGCCGCTTTGTCTCCTCATATGCTCCCCGTGCTTGCAAACCTGCTTTTGCAAAGTTGTTTGTTCCGCATTTACCCTAACGCTATAGATATTATAAAGTAAGGGGTATAGAGTAGCTATTCATGGTATACAGTGTATTCATTTATTTCTGTGTATTAATTTGTTTTCACTTACTTTTCATGTACCGCGATTCCGAGGGTCTGAGAGACACTCGTAACGCCATGTTGAGCATCTTTACTGCACATGACAGTCTTCTGCCGGTGGCATTGAATCCATGCCAACCAGAGGTCCCTGCCAGGAGGCTCCTGAGAAAGTGACCTGCGACCTAGCAGAAAAACTGAAATGTTCTGAAATTGAAACAAATGTATATTATTTCATTGTATTCCGTAGAGCATGTCATGGGAACCCCAAAATCAATAGGCGGTCCCAGAAATGTTAATACCGGTTAGTAGAATTGAAATGTGATTGGTGTGTTGACCTATCCTACTTGGGAACCAATCAAAATTGGGGATTCTGACACTTGCAACATTTGGGGGGTGGTACACTGACCCAAAAACAGTATAACTAGCCTAGGTTTAGCTAGAGAAATTGTCCGAATAGCTGACCTGTCACTGACCCAACGCACTCAATAGGTGACTTGATACAGAGGGCTGCGGAGCACTCTGTCCGATAAATTTCATAGACTCAAGGGTTTTGTTGAGAAACCTTAAGTGCTGGCGGAGCACTTTGCTGGGGAGTTCGATAACCCAATCGGGGTTCTGGCCGATAGCTGTAGAGAGGGTGGAGCGCAGGTGTTTCTTCCAAACTGCGGGTGCTGGTCTTATCCTGGTGGTCCTGTCCTGATCGTAATCTGGGTTTCCTGTCCTGTCCTGGGGTGTCCATTCTGCACCTGCTGTCCTACTGATGACGGGTTTCCTTTGGGGCCCCTCCTGTTCTTAACTGACCTGTGGCCAGGGTTGGTCTTCACACCATTCTAGGTAAATATAGTGCTGAAACTCTATACTGCACCTTTCTATTTTTCTGTCTTTTGCTTCAATAAAGACATATCTTTGCATATATTGATTTTCCATGCTTTTTTGCAAACCACTGAATGAAAAGCTCATACGTTATCATCGTTATTCTAGCATGTTCCATTTTTGTACCCATCCTTTGAGTACATTTCCTTTTCAGGTCATGATATACTGATGTTCTTTGTATTTTACCCATCTTTTAGTTGATTCAAGTAATTGCACCAGTTTATTAGTACGGTCTATTTTCACCTCACCTGCAGTTCCTCTTCATGGGGAAATATTTTACTGTGAAGTCTCTAGTATGCTCTTTATTCTTCCCCGTCCTTTAGTCTGAAATTATTTGCCTAGCTGTTTCCTCATTTTACCTTACTGTAGACTCATAAATGATCAGCTTGATATATTTCCTTTATGGATATGTACTCTTCATTATCTTGGTTATTGATTGTTTACTGGTTATAAATCTTATGCTTTCCGAAACTGAAATCTAGATAAAATCTTTAAAACTTCCCCGGAGTCTGTGGTCTTTTTGAAAATACAGAAGGATATAAAGTTGGCATTGTGTTGTTTGCCTTTTCTTCACAGCTAGCTCCCTGATTCATCGTGGTCATTAGGTACCCGTGACGGTGGATTGGTAAGTCGGGTACTATAGAAATATATAGGAAGGAACTGGGTTACTGGTAGTAGAGTGTATGGTCGCCCGATTAATAAATAATGGTGTATTGAAATATATGGGCCCGATACGTGTATGGTAAATTTTGTTGGTTGGGTGACCTGCGCGCTCTATCAAACCTACCCCTCCTTCACTGAGGGGAGGGCCTCAGGGACCTTTGCTAAGCTGAGGGAGTTCAGCTCAGGCATCCAGGAGGGTGCGCTAAATGTGCATGTCTGGCTCCTGGCAGCTTGAACTGAAAGTGAACAGTGTCAGTCAGGCAACCTTTGTACAGCTTGACAGACACTGTTCATGAGGGGCGAAAGGAGGAGGGGCGTGGCCCCTCAGCTTCAATGGACCGGTCACTCCCCATTTTAAACTGGATAAGATGGGGTGAAATAAAAAACAAATGTATGGACAGACATACATTCACCACCATTTTAAGCAAAGGATTAGCTCAGTTTGCTTTCATGCGAAATTAGAAAAATGGCAAAAGGGATTATTTAGAGTTTGGTGGATGTGGGAGATCTACCAAAAAAGGATGAATGTTCTGTGTTGACTATTAAGAGAGCATATCCAGGATTTAAACTCTAACTAGTATTGTCAGTAATCCATCGGTTATTTGCAGATGTCCCAAATCCACCAAGCACTGAATAACCCCCAAAGTATTTTGTCATTTTTCATCAGTCTTTAAGCGCTCAATAACCAATGGGGCATATTTACAAGCCCCTATCGCCACAGAAACGTCACTTTTACTGCCGTTCCTGTGGCTATATCGGCTTCGCCTTAGTTACAAGGCATCTTTAAGCCACTTGACGTGTCTTAATGCTGTCTTGTAAATAAGGTCCCCTTTAACGCTATACTTAGCGTAAAAGGGCCGGGCAATGGGTGTTGTGGTGGACATTCCACCACAACACTCATTGGTTTTGACGCTGCCCCATATTTACAAGGGCAACGTAAATATGGGGCAGCACCAAAATTAAGTCCAGGGAAAACCTGGCCTTAAACAGGCGCAACGAGGAGAAATGTTTAATTTCTCCTCATTTTTGCAGTTTCTATGTCTGCTGCATTGTGCAGCAGACATAGAAACAGCAAAAGTCCACTGATTGTTTATGTGCAGGAAGGCGACCCTTCCTGCACATAAACAATCAATTAAAAAATGTGATGTTTTGCAACTACTATGTGTGCTGCATTAGGCAGCACACATAGAAGGTTCAAAATGCCATTTCAGATTGTTTATGTGCAGAAGGGACACCTTTGTGTGCAGGAAGGGACACCTTCCTGCACATAAACAGTCTTTCCCTACAACGCAGGCACCCTTGCACTATGGTGCAAGGGTGTCTTCATTGGCACTAGGCAGCATAAATTTGCACCAGCACAGGGGGAAATGCAGGGCTGCACCGTATCCTTGTTAATACGGTGCAGCCCAGTGTTTTGGAAGTGGTGGAGCGCTGCGTTAAGCCAAGGTGCCTAACGCTGTGCTCCACCACTTCCTAGTAAATCGGACTGAAAGTGTCAAATATAAATTGAATTCATTATAGAGTGATTATTCAAAAAAGGTACTATATCCTAATGTAATAATTAGTTACATTTATAAATTAAATAATTTCCCATTTTCTAAATGTTTTTATATGTTTTTTGTTTTAAACGAGCATTTACTTATACATTAAAACAGTAACCTATCTTTCAACCAACTTATCACAAAGAAGATGGAGGTACCCTGACTATAGTGTGGAGCTACTATTATTATAAACCACTTTCATTGGCCCAGTGATGATTGGTTCAATTACTTTTGCACTATTAGAAAAATATTGCTCTGTTTGTAGTTGATATCCTTGTAAACCATTCTTGTTTGTAGTGGCCCTGCATCATCTTTAAGACCTGCTGCATCAACTACAAATCAGTTACAGGAGGCTGATTATCATACCTAGCAGAAAAGAGTCCATCTTTGGAGGTCACTGCAATACCAGAAGCCAAGGCATTGAGAGGCTCGAACCTGGGAGAAGAAAAAGAATGTTACCCTCTTCAGTCGAGGCTCCAGGGATAAAGAACACCCACAATTTTACCAGACAAATTTCCATCCTCCCCAAGTAGCTTTTCCATCCCTCTTCTCAAAAGGTGGTTCCGCATAGAAACAAAAATTCCAAAAACATAATTTGCACAGAAATAAACTCCATAATATGGATTGGCTTACTCTCGACCCTACTTAAATATCTCCCTGCAAAAAATTTAATTTGTATTTAATCTCTATATTCAGCCAAACTCACTACCTATATTATTTGGTAAATTTACTGTTTGAGATTGTTTATGTGCAGGAAGAGACACCTTCGTGTGCAGGAAGAGACACCTTCGTGTGCAGGAAGGGACACCTTCCTGCACATAAACAGTCTTTCCCTACAACGCAGGCACCCTTGCACTATGGTGCAAGGGTGTCTTCATTGGCACTAGGCAGCAAAAATGTGCACCAGTGCAGGGAGAAACGCAGGGCTGCACCGTATCCTTGCTAATACGGTGCAGCCCAGCGTTTTGGAAGTGGTGGAGCGCAGCATTAAGCCAAGGTGGCTAACGCTGTGCTCCACCACTTCCTAGTAAATCGGACTGAAAGTGTCAAATATAAATTGAATTCATTATAGAGTGATTATTCAAAAAAGGTACTATATCCTAATGTAATAATTAGTTACATTTATAAATTAAATCATTTCCCATTTTCTAAATGTTTTTATATATGTTTTTTGTTTTAAACGAGCATTTACTTATACATTAAAACAGTAACCTATCTTTCAACCAACTTATCACAAAGAAGATGGAGACACCCTGACTATAGTGTGGAGCTACTATTATTATAAACCACTTTCATTGCCCCAGTGATGATTGGTTCAATTACTTTTGCACTATTAGAAAAATATTGCTCTGTTTGTAGTTGATATCCTTGTGAACCATTCTTGTTTGTAGTGGCCCTGCATCATCTTTAAGACCTGCTGCATCAACTACAAATCAGTTACAGGAGGCTGATTATCATACCTAGCAGAAAAGAGTGCATCTTTGGTGGTCACTGCAATACCAGAAGCCAAGGCATTGAGAGGCTCGAACCTGGGAGAAGAAAAAGAATGTTACCTCTTCAGTCGAGGCTCCAGGGATAAAGAACACCCACAATTTTACCAGAAAACTTTCCATCCTCCCCAAGTAGCTTTTCCATCCTTCTTCTCAAATGGTGGTCCGCATAGAAACAAAAACTCCAAAAACATAATTTGCACAGAAATAAACTCCATAATATGGATTGGCTTAATCTCGACCCTACTTAAATATCTCCCCGCAAAAAATGTAATTTGTATTTTATCTCTAAATTCAGCCAAACTCACTACCTATATTAGTTGGTAAATTTACTGTTTGAGATTGTTTATGTGCAGAAGGGACACCTTTGTGTGCAGGAAGGGACACCTGCACATAAACAGTCTTTCCCTACAAGGCAGGCACCCTTGCACTATGGTGCAAGGGTGTCTTCATTGGCACTAGGCAGCAAAAATTTGCACCAGCGCAAGGGGAAACGCAGGGCTGCACCGTATCCTTGTTAATACGGTGCAGCCCAGCGTTTTGGAAGTGGTGGAGCACTGTGTTAAGCCAAGGTGGCTAACGCTGTGCTCCACCACTTCCTAGTAAATCGGACTGAAAGTGTCAAATATAAATTGAACTCATTATAGAGTGATTATTCAAAAAAGGTACTATATCCTAATGTAATAATTAGTTACATTTATAAATTAAATAATTTCATATTTTCTAAATGTTTTTATAGATGTTTTTTGTTTTAAACGAGCATTTACTTATACATTAAAACAGTAACCTATCTTTCAACCAACTTATCACAAAGAAGATGGAGATGGCCTGACTATAGTGTGGAGCTACTATTATTATAAACCACTTTCATAGGCCCAGTGTTGATTGGTTCAAATACTTTTGCACTATTTGAAAAATATTGCTCTGTTTTAGTTGCTATCCTCGTGAACCATTCTTGTTTGTAGTGGCCCTGCGTCATCTTTAAAACCTGCTGCACCAACTACAAATCAGTAACAGGAGGCTGATTATCATACCTAGCAGAAAAGAGTGCATCTTTGGTGGTCACTGCAATACCAGAAGCCAAGTCATTGAGAGGCTCGAACCTGGGAGAAGAACAAGAATGTTACCTCTTCAGTCGAGGCTCCAGGGATAAAGAACACCCACAATTTTACCAGACAACTTTCCATCCTCCCCAAGTAGCGTTTCCATCCTTCTTCTCAAATGGTGGTTCCGCATAGAAACAAAAACTCCAGAAACATAATTTGCACAGAAATAAACTCCATAATATGGATTGGCTTAATCTTGACCCTACTTAAATATCTCCCTGCAAAAATTTCAATTTGTATTTAATCTCTAAATTCAGCCAAACTCACTACCTATATTAGTTGGTAAATTTACTGTTTGAGCTCCTGACATGACATCATTTTGTGCTGGTGCTCGATAAACAATAAGTCCAATTTTTTGTAGGAATGTTCATGTAAGACCAACATTTGGGTGATTGGGGTTTACAGTCTGTTTTATCAAAAAATGTTTTTGAAATAATGGCGTTGTTACAAATGCCACAGAATTACGGCGTAGTAAAAATCTCCCCAGGGTAATTCAGTTAAGAGTGTTTTGCCCCCGACGATTTCACTTACGCATTCAGAGGAAATGAGGTCGGAATAGGAAATCAAGTGTAAATTCGGGTTTACTACACCCAAAATGTGCACTTTTCCACAGGGCACAAGTTCTAAAAAAAGGAATTGGGGGGATGCTGACGTCACGACAGGAAGTGACGTCACGAAAGGTGGTTTGCACCATCGGAATCATTACCTCCCCTCGCTCACCCCTTAGATGCGATTGCATCAGAGAAGCGCGTGAGCAGCATTCTGAATGAGCTCCGATGTTGCCCCAGAGAGGCCAAAGAGTGAATGTGTGGCTCCATTTGCTCCAGTTATCGAGCTCCAAGTAAAATAAGTGGGGGGACGCCGTCGACCCCGACTCGAGGCCTGCTTTTCCACCATTACACTCTGTTATGCCTGACAAGCGAAAGTGCAGCTATTTCACTCTACTCAGAATTCGAGATTAGGCTCGAACAGTGCTTATGCGCAATATACGATGCAACCAGTCAAAACCATCTGTATTCGTCAATTAGCTATATAAGTACAAAACACTTCCATAATCAACATAATAATTAAAAAATATATATATGATGTAACCCAAACATGTAATGATAATGGAGAAGTGGAATTGTTGGAAAATGGGGCTCAGGTGCGGTTTAGGTAAATTAAGGTTTGGGACAAGCGAAGTGCTTTGAAGTAAGGAATCGAGGTGTGGAAGTTTGGCAAATAATGGAGGATGGTGTGAGCAAAATGGGAGACAAATTGTTGTGGGTGGCAGTCAGAAGGAATGTTTTTTTTGTTTAGAGTTTTTTATAAAGCGAACTACACCAGCAGATATCAGAGCGCTTTACATGAGCACCGGTTTAGTCACAGATGGACACATGCATTTTTGTTGGGCACAGAGAGACTAGCGGGCACATGCATCATTGTCAATTGCTTTCGCAAATGGTGCGAATCGCAAATTTCGGCCGTTTGCGAATGCAATTGACAAAATTGGGATGCATCATGTTTTTCGCAATTTTAGAAATCACAATCATGTTGCGATTTCTAAAATTGCGATTGCATTTAAGAAATCGCAATGCGATTTCTTAAATGCAAAGCATGAACATTTAAATGTGCGAATTCGCAAATAGGGAGAGGTAAATTACCATGAAGTTGACCTTCATGGTAATTTGCAAAAACTTTCAAAAATGCACAAAAGTGCCCCCCCCTGCACCCTTGAAATTGCATTCTCAATTTGCGATTCGCAAATTGCTAATCACAAATTGAGAATGACTTCCCATTCATTCCTATGGGCCCATAGGAATCAAATGGGAAGGGATTCCTTAATTGCGATTCACAAATTGTGAATCGCAATTAAGGAATTTTAAGAAATCGCAAAAAAAATTGCGATTTCTCGATGCATAGCCTTTTGCGATTTCTTAATTGTGATTCCTTAATTTTCGCAATTAAGAAATCGCAAACGGCAACAATGATGCATGTGGCCGTAAGTGATTTGTCCAGAATCACAGGATGTTGAGCGTCGTTGGCGAGACTCGAACCCGGTTCCCCAGCTTCGAGGTCGACGCTCTACCCCGGAGGCCACATCCTCTAGAAATGGCGTACGAGTAATAGGGATTTTGGGTGTATTGTAGGGGTGTAGAATTAAACAGACTGGGGTTAAGGGGGGAACTGAAATATGATTTGGGCAGCATGTGTGACGAGTTAAGGTAATCAAAGGTAACAAGAGTAAGGTATGGTGATTGGTAAGGTATGGGAGTCGGGGAGGTATACATTGGAACAAGGAAAACAGATTTGTAATAAAGCAGGTTGTGGAAATGGACACAGATTAGGGAAAGGCAGGGATTGAAAAGATTGGAAGAAAAATAAGTGGCTTTGCAGAATTCGGGTATAGAAGGCCTCATGAAGTGGTGTAAAAGGGGGGATTTGCCTAAAACGATTTAGAGGGGGTATAGGTGTGAAGATATTTCGAAAACTGGGGTGAAGGAGGATTATCAAATCCTCATGACTCACATTCTCTCTTTGTGGCAGGCAGCGTAACCCTCTCCTCTTCCATTGAGGGAGTCCCTGTAATTCAGCCATGGGCTCCGCCTTCTCGTTGGTCCTTCAGCTCCAGCAGAGGTTGCCTCGTGACCATGTCAGGGTCTACAAATGCGACGGCTCCCTAGTAACTGACCTTTATATACACCCAGTATAGGTCACAATGTATTCCTCAAGACAATTGGAAAAGACCATGTGTCTCGAGGTTGTGGGGGTGGAACGGAAAGTCAGAGCAGCAATTGTGTTTTCCAAGTAACCTCTCTGCCTGTTTAATTCATTTAACCAGTATGTATCGTCGTGGGCAGATCGTCGCGTAGTTTCTGAGGAGATTGCTGATTTTAGGGTGTCCTTTCCTTGCTTCTGCTGCAGCGGAGTTATAACCGTTCGAGCAGCTTGTTTCCATGTTCCTCTAGCCTCGTGACATCATAGTGCAGATGGTGTGATGTCATCAGGGGTTTTATGCTGTTGCTATGGAGATATGCAAAATCCATAAAAGGGTTAGGATTTAGCCTTCTCAGAGATCACCTCATCAGTGTATTACTGTACTTTGCCCCCAGTCTCTACGACAATTTAGTAAACATTCTGAAGAGGTGGAGGGGGTGAGGTCACAGGTCACCTTTTCAGTTTCAACATATGCTCGGTAACCTCTTTTTCTGAATGGGGTTAGACTACGAATTATATTATTTACTTACATTTTTCATGTATTTATTTATTTGGTGCAATCTACAAACCTGATAATCCTCAGCGCATCTCCAGAAAGGAATAAAAGAATATAACTGAATAGACAATGACATTCGAACCACTTAATTGGAGAAGAAATACTTTTGAATGTCCTTTTTTGAACCAGTAGGTGATAGTTTATTGTTTATACCTAATTTAAGGTGTTCCATTTGATTTTCTCAACGCATGTACATTACAATACGACCAACAGCAGTGATCGAGAACTGAATGTGACTTCCGTTTCGGAGTCAGCAGTTCCGTCTTAGTTAACAAGCATTTTCAATGCAATAGGTCTCACATTTCCGATAGTTTAAGCTCTTGGCATTGTAAATGACAATGCCTTTTATTTATGTTTTAAAAACCGAAACATAAATAAAAGGCATTGTCATTTACAATGCCAATAGCTCAAACTCGCGTAAATGCAAGACCTATTGCATTGCTAATGCTTGTTGTACATTGGTATATCAAAGAGAAAAGCGTGTTTTCATTGTTTTCCACTCTTTTACCCTGTCCTGTATTGTTTAACAATTCCCAAAACAGAATCCCGGCTCCACACAAGACCAACGAGCTTCACCTCTTATCTCAGACACCTCTCCGCCAGGAAAGACTAATCAAAGTGCATCTAAACAGAACTTCATTTATAGCTTTTTTATGGCCTAACACACAGTGGTGGCTCCTCTGCTAAGGCGGAGGACCGTTGCCCCACTGCTTAAATGGAAAATAAAATGATAACGTATTCTATCATCATTTTATTTTCCTATTGAGTCAGTAGCTCTCGGGCGGGGCTGGCCAGAGCAGGGGGAGGAGTGGTTTGCATTCCCTTAGTGTGCACGACTACTTGGCCAGCCAAACAGTCATGCACACTTTGCATCCTCCCCACCAGACTGTAATGCACAGCCTGGTGAGGAAAATGCTCAAAGCCTCCCATTCCCTGACTGAGCGTTGATCCACTGTGCTCAGACCAATCACAAAGCTGCATTGCAGTGTTGAGATTTGCCCAGGGAAGCCTGGCACTTCCTGCTGCTGGACCAGAGACAGGAAGAAGAGGACAGAGGAGAGGCCGCGGACTGCTGTTTCTCAGGTAAGTCTTTTCTTTTCTTTGTGTTTTCATCGTCCCAAACACACCCCCCCCCCCCGACCCACCACCTGGGTCAGGCAGCAGCCTCTATTGGCAACAATTACCTCTATTTCTGTTACAGGGATTCTACATATACACAGAATTATGCACAGGAAAATGGGACCTATGTGTGTAAGGGCTAAGCCTTACCACCACCTTAGTGCCCACGAACCCAGGACCGGCTAGCTATAGTGTATCACTCGCTCTCCTACTCACAAATGGAGAAACCAATGATTAGAAACCCCAGAACACAACACTCCTGTATCTCTCGGGAATTGAGGTAACAAGACACACCTTCTCGCACATATTCTCGTACTTGTCCACAATAAGATCTGACAGAAACACGAAAATAGTTGAAAATATTTATTTTAACTATAGCGCTCTAAAATGGAGTATAAGAGCCACCAACAGCAGCAAAATGCATATTATCAATACAGTTAGCATTGCAGCAAGGCCATATATCATAAAGGGAGATATCATTTTATAAAGAGCTATAAGGCTTAACCACCCTCCCCTTGGTAAGCAAAAGTATTATTATATAATAGAAGATCTCTGGGATTTGTCAGCAGACTTCATTCCCTTGAAGACAGATCGTATTTCTACATCACAGGTGCGTGTTGCTCTTTTCTCTGGAAAGGTCCATCTCCAAGTGTGTGTTACTTAAACATGCATCCTCATAATATCAAAGTACGAGTCTCCAGCAAAAACAGCTGCATTAGTATGTTTTGTCTAAGTGTTAGGGCCTGACCAGAACAGAATAACAAGAGTCAGTGTTTATCAACCTTGCACACAATGTTCAGACTAAACTCCAGGAACAGGCAGAGAACAAGCTCAGCAGAGAGTTCTCATGTGAAAGGCATAAACAGAGGCATGCAAGAGAAAGACATGCAGTGTGTGCGCAAAAGCAGCATCATGGCTACCGGGCTCATGCTAACCTAAAGATGTCAATAATGTCTCTAGTAACCACGTGACATTTTCCTAACTTTTTTCTTTCCCTGTGACTTTATTTATTTTTTAGACTAAAAAGCTCAGAAACATAGCAGGAAATTTATGAATCCGAAATCCATGGGCCGATTGTTAGGGCGGAGCCTGAGAGAGCATGCTCTAGCATCTCGCTTGTGAGACACTATTGTTTAAACAAGTATTTACAATGCAACGGTCTCGCCATTGCAAAAGTTAGAGCTATTGGCATTGTAAATGACAAGTTTTTTTATTTATGTGTTGGTTTTGAAAACAGATAAATAAATGGCATTGTCATTTACAATGGCAATAGCTGAGCAGTAGAGAGTAGTAGAGAGTACTAGTAGTGAGTAGTAGTTAGTAGAGAGTGAGTAGTAGACTAATAGAGAGTAGAGTTGTAGAGAGTAGAGTAGTAGTGAGTTGTAGGCAGTAATAGAGAGTGAGTAGTATAGATTAGTAGAGAGTAGTATAGAGTGAGTAGGAGATAGTGTGTAGGAGATAGCGAGTAGTAGCGAGAAGTAGAGAGTGAATAGTAGAGTGTTATGAAGAGTACTAGATAGTAATAGAGGGTAGTAGAGTGAGAAGTAGATAGCAGAGAGAGTAGTAGATAGATTGAATAGAGTGAGTAGTAGAGAATGAGTAGTAAAATTGAGTAGAGATTAGAGAGCAGTAGTTAGTGAGTACTAGAGAGAACGAGAGTGTAGTAGAGAGTGGTACAGAGAGAGAGTAGTAGAGAGTGAGTAGCAGATAGTGGAGAGAGTAATTGAGTAAGTTGTGAGTAGTGTGAGTAGTAGATAGTAGAGAGTAGTTAGTATAGAGAGAGTAGTATAGAGTGAGTAATAGAGAGTGAATAGAGAGTACTAGAGATTAGTAGAGAGTGAGTGGAGAGGAGTAGAGGGTGAGTAGCAGAGAGTAGTAGTAGAGAGTGAGTAGTAGTTATTAAAGTGCAGTAGAGAGTAGTAGAGAGTGAGTAATAGAGAGTATTAGAGTAGTAATGAGTGAGTAGTAGAGAGTAGTATAGAGTGAGCAGTATAGAGTTGTAGTAGAGTTAGTAGTAGAGAGTGAGTAGTATAGTGATTTGAGAGTAGAGAGTGAGTAGTAGAGGATGAGCAGTAGTGAGTAGAGTAGTAGAGAGTAGTAGTGAGTAGAGTATTAGAGAGTATTAGAGTGAGTAGTATAGAGTTAGTAGAGTTGTAGAGAGTGAGTAGTAGATAGTAGATATTGATTAGTAAAGTGTGAGTAGAGTAGAGAGTAGTAGAAAGTGAGTAGTTGAGAGTAAATAGTAGAGAGTGAGTAGTAGAGTGAGTAATAGAGAGTGAGGAGTAGAGAGTGCGTAGTAGAGGAGTAGAGTGTGTAGTAGAGTAGTAGAGTGCTAGAGAGTAATAATTATTAATAGAGAGTGAGTAATAGAGAGTTGTTGAGAGTACTAGAGTGAGTAGTAGTGAGTATAGTTAGATGTGGAGAGTGAGAAGAGAGTAGTAGAGTGAGTAGTAGAGAGTAGTAGAGTGTGAGTAGTAGACTGAGTAGGGAGTATTAGAGAGTTGTAGAGTGAGTAGTGAGTAGTACCTATTGCATTTGTACACACACACACAGAGCCACACACACACAGAGCCATGCACACACACACAGTCACACACACACACACACACACACACACACACAGACACACACACACACACATACAGAGACACACTCAGACCCATACACAGAGCCACACACACACACACAGAGCCACACACACACACAGAGCCATACGCATACACACACACAGAGCCACACACACACACAGAGCCACACACACACACACAGAGCCACACATGCACACACAGAGCCACACACACACACAGACAGAGCCAGTGGTCATTTCATGGGTGACATGAGAATTTCAAATGATGTTTTGTTTTACATTCTTTCGCAGTTCCCACAACAGGGGAAGAAGGGAAAAAAGTGTGTTATTGCCTATTTTGAGCAGTGGAAAGACAATAATAAAGAAATTAATTAGTACTGTAGTACTGCCCATGAGTTGTCCTGTTTTTGTTGTTTGTTTTTATTAAGTTGAAAGCCATTTGGCGGTCCTTTGCAGTATACAGTGTGTGATGCCGCAAGCGCCACAACTGAGCGTGGGACTGCCTGTGCTGAAGGGAGAATGTCATCCGATCCCCCCGCGCCCCGCCCTTGCCATGAATGCCGGACCCAGGTGGAAGCAGAGTCGCAGACTAGTCTTCCCCCAGGGTCATTCGCGCGATATCAGGGTAGCTAGGGGGAAAGGGTGGAGTTAGGGGGAGGTTATAAGAGGGCAGGGGAGGAAGGCAACTTCCTCTTCCTGCGCTCAGCACCATCGGGAGGGATTATTCGAAAGGGAGTTAGGTTGGTGTGGCTTGGGTTATAATTGTAGAAGTTTGCTGTTTAGTCGAGCAGATATGCTTAGAGGCGGCGTGAGTTGCTGGCCGGTGACTCGGTTTTCTGCGGTGGGAAGAGTTGCGGCGGTGTTGCGTTATGGCTGGCGTGTCCGCGGAGGAGGTGAGGGCGGCGCTGTTACTGCATGCGAGGGCGGGCTGGGAGGATCTCTTGCAGCCAGGGGTGCTCAGTCAGGCGTGGGTGGGATGTACCAGGGCCCCGCGGGCGGCCTGGACTGGGGTCGCGGCGCCGGTCCTGGCTTGCCAGGAAGACCCGCAACCACCGATTGATCAGGCGGCTGGCTGGGGGTGGGGCGGGGCTCTGAAAGACGCCGCATGGGGTGGAAAGCGGAAGAGCTTGCCCACGCGCACTTTCCCGCAGCTACAGTTCGTGTCCCCCGAGGCGAGTAAGGTGACCAGTGGGCAGGCCCCAATGGGGGAGCAGGCACCGGTGGCACTTCGAGATGCGGGCGTCCCAGAGGGTGTGGGGACCGTTGAAGCAGTGGGCGGGGGTGCACAGGAGGAAGCTGAGGCGGGCCAGTTGGTGGTGGGGCGGGGAGGAAGGAGACACATCAGGGCAGGCAGCACGGCAGGTTCTGGGGCCTGCAGGTAAGGAGATGGACGGAGGGCAATGGGAGGACGCTCCTATTGACTTCTCTGCTAGTTCTAGGTCACACACTCCGGCCCCAGGAGGAGGTGTGAGGGTGGAGGCACAGGCAGAAGGGCAGGGGGAGATTGCCTTCATGGGCGCCCAGGTGGTGGGTGGGGGCCCGGTTCTAGGGGGTTTCCAAGAGTGGTTGTTGCCGCCTGGAGTGGGGTTCCAAGGCTACTGCCAGCCCCCTCCCCTCCCGAGTTGGGGGGCCATGGCGTGGGAAGACAGGGTCCGGGAGCAAAGGTGCTGGTACAACTCCAGGAGGCGCATTGGGCTGAACAGACTGCGGCTCAGGTTGGTGCGGTTTGGGGGAATGAGCCAGAAGGGCCTCCCACTCCTACATCTGAGGAGGAGCAATGGGCTGAGCAGGAGGAAGCGGACAGGCGGGCGAAGGGCAGGAAGGGGAGAGTAAGGTGTCTTAAAGGTCAGCAGGCGAATTTAGGGACAACCAGGACAGCTTTGAGGCCCGATGGTGCTGGGGCCCACTCAGGCTGGAGCGACCTGAGGGGCGGGTGGGGTTCCAAGCCGGCGGCTGTTGACAAAGGACGGGGGAGCCAGGCGGGGTGCAAAACAGCTCCCAAACGCTGGCCGGAAGCAGCAGGGCGGTCCGCGGCGGCCATCCCTCCAACGAGGAAGCGTGCCACGGCGGCGTGTGTGCCTGGTGAGCGGAGAGCGACTGCAGTGATGAATAAAGGTGTGAAGAGAGCGGTGAAGGAAGTGTTATGTGCACCTGTGGATGTGTAGCCGGTGGTGGAGTTGGATTATGAGGAAGAGCCGTAAGAACTAGAGGACGGGGAGGTGAGGGATGACGAGGACAGAACAGGGGGTGTGGAGGACAACAGCGACCTTGGTGTTTTACAGGTTCCTAAGGCGACAAAGGGCAAAGAAAAGGCGGAGGCGGCCAAGGTTTCTACCCCCAAAGGACGGCCCCGGGAGCTGCACTCCACGCTATCAGGTGAGGAGACTTGGTGGGCAGCATGGGATGGCGGGCCCAGGGGGAGTAAGAAAAAAGCTTGTAGGTCTGTGGGGGTGGGGGATGGGTCTGTCCGGGAGCCTGGTTCGCCTGTAGAACGTAAACAGGTGGATGGTAAGTCGGTTGCTACGGCTGGGGTGCAGACGGACAAGGGTGACGGCAAGGACGAAAAAGGGGACAAAGTAGATGATAAACGTCAGAAGAAACTCCCCTACATGGGGTTGGCTATGCCCTTGGGGTCTCACCTATCGGACAAGATTAAGGGTAGGATATGGAAGCAGGAGTACGTAGACGTGTTTAAGCTGTTGCAGAGGGAGGTACAGGCGAAAGAGGGTTTGAAGGAAGAGGAGTGGGAACTGACTAGGCGGCCCAGGGTCCCTGTGAAGATGGAAAATTGGACTTCCGCTTTCCTGATTTACGCCAGCATATACTGCGATAAGTACCTGGACAGGGCCATTGCTTTCCTGAAGTACAAGGACATAATAAGGAAGGCGCAAATGCAGTTTGGTGGGTTCGCTTGGTTGAGCTACAATGAGGAGTTCAGGGCCAGAGTTAGGGCTAAGCTGGACAAGAATTGGCGTGAGGTAGACCAGAAACTTTGGATGCAATGGATGGCTTCCACACATTTGTCGGCATATACACATACGGCCAGCTGGCTGCCCGTGGCGTATCGGTCCTTTCCGCCACGTCCCGCCCACGGCAGGGCGGGGGGAGGTGCTGCTGCCAGCACCGTTACCACTGGGCAGGTCAGCAAACCGGGAAGCTATAACACTGGGGCTTGATGGAGCTACAACAGAAGCTATTGTTTGCGATACCCCTGTAAGTTTAAGAACGAGTACTCTAAGTGCGGCGGGAACCATGCCCTCACGCAGTGCCTTACTCTTGTCACCCCCTCGGAGCAGTGGCAGAATGCCAAAGGTAGGGGACATATCACTATCAAAGGAGAGAGAGAGGACTAGGTAGCTAGTCCGTATCCCCAGGGTTTTACTTTGGTCCTGAGGAAAGACAGTTTTAATCATAAAGGCCGGGCTGAAACATATAGACCACACCTGGATGTAGGAGACCCTAATTAATACTCCTATAACATCCAACAGCCTTTTTTTTTAATGCTAACAGTGACATAGTTATTAAAATTTAATTTACCCTCGGGTACTGGGATCCCTGTATAGCTTTTAAACTTTCACCTTCACGTCACTACACTGCACCCTCAGAAACATATCTGCTCCGCTGTATTCAGGCGTTGAAGCACACCGGGGACACACTCGCTGTCACTGGGTGGGCCCGATGATGAAGCATGCCACCAACCAGGTTGGTAGGTGAGGGCTTCATGAACAAACAAAAGGGTTTGTACCCTGTCTTACAGTCTTGAGTCTATGTAAATTCACAAATAGGTTAGTCCTTATTGATTTCACAAAGGTAGGGGACAACCTGGACAAAAGGGTGCCTACACCAGTTAGGGTGGAGGAGATGGCCCCGTGGCTCTCCTGTTACCCGAACCAGGAGGCGGCTTTGAGGCTTTTTTGGGGTTTCACAGAGGGCTTTAGGGTGGGCTATCAGGGTCCCAGAGAGAGGCTGACAATTTAAAATCCGCAAAGGAGTTGCCAGGAATGGTGGCTGCTAAGTTGAAGAAAGAGTTGGAGGAAGGGAGGATAGCTGGACCGTTTAGCAATTGGCCGACAGATGACCTAATCATTTCTCCACTGGGGGTGGTTTCGGATGATAGACCATCTCTCGTGGCCTGAAGGTCAATCAGTGAATGACTTCATTGCCGAGGAGGACTCGAGGGTGCTTTATGCTTTGGTGGACAATGCGATTTGCCTAGTGCGGGTGTGTGTGCCGGGGCCGGAATTGGCGAAATGTGACATTAAGTCAGCCTTCCAACTGCTGCCTATACACCCCGCGGATTTCTCGCTCTTGGGGATGCAATTCGGGGGAGCCATCTACGTGGACAAGGTTTGCCCATGGGATGTGCTATTTCCTGTGCGCTCTTTGAACTCTTTAGCACATTCCTGCAATGGGCATTCACGCGCTTTAGTGGTTGCCTCAACGTCACTCACTATCTGGATGATTTCCTCTTCCTGGAGAGGGCGGACTCAGGGGACTGCGGCAGGGCTCTGTCGTATTTTCAAGAGTTGGCGTCACAATTTGGTGTTCCCTTGGCGCCAGAGAAGACGGCTGGCCCCAGCTGCTGCTTGACATTCCTGGGGATTGAGCTGGATTCCATTCAGTGGCGGGCTCGCATACACTTAGATAAGGTGATGGAAATGTAGTCATGCCTGTTGAGGGCGATCGGAGAAAAGAGGATTGCTTTGAAGGCAGTACAGAGGCTGTTGGGTTTCTTGAACTTTGCATGCAGAGTAGTCAGGGCGGGACAGACGTTCTGCCGGCGGCTCGGCATGGCCATGTCGGGGGCAGTGCTTCCACACCGCCTGGTCCGGATCTCCATGGGGGTGCGGGCTGACTTGTGGACATGGCTGATGTTCTTGATGGAATTCAACGGAGTGTCCCTGGACTTTGACGAGGAAAGGGCGGTTTGGCAATGTCAGATTTTCTCTGATGCAGCAGGGTCAGCAGGGTTTGGAATATTCTGGGATGGCAGGTGGTGTGCAGAGAGCTGGCCGGCTCACTGGTTGAAACAGGGGAGGAGCATTGCCTTTCTGGAATTCTTTCCCTTGCTGGTAGCGCTGGAGGTGTGGGGTGTGGAGTTTCAGAATAGGTCAGTTCTTTTCCATGTGGACAACATGTCTGTGGTGGAGTTGGTGAACCGCCAGAAAGCCAGAGATCTGAGAGTGCTGAGGTTGTTGCGGAGTTTCATGTTGAAATGCCTGCGTTTGAATGTGCTGTTTAGAGCCAAGCATGTCCCTGGAGCGAATAATGACATTGCGGATGCTTTGTCTCATTTGCAGTGGCAGAGGTTCCGGCTTCTGGCACCAGGAGCGGATCTGTGCAAGACCGAGCTGACGGTCGGCATCTGGGCCTTGGGGGAGTGAGAGTGGTAGGCCTGGTGTAACACTCTATTGCCGACGCCACAAGAAGAACATACCAACTGGCATGGGCAGAGTTTGGAGCATTTATGGGTTGGCAGCAGGATTCTATGCTGGGGGACCGTTCAGCAGTGGAGCAGGGTGTCCGGCGGTTTGTTTCGTGTTGCATTGACAAGGGGTTGACTGCTGCAACGATATCTGGAAGACTGGCAGAAGTGTCTTTTTACTGTAGCTTGTTTTTGGGGTTTGATCCTACTAAGGATGTGATTTTGAGTAGGATGCTCCGTGGTTGGGGTAGAGAGAGACAGAGGCGGGGAGGGATGTTGAGGGAGGCAGTTACTTTTGATTTGTTGGTTCGGCTAGTTGGGGTCTTGCCGGAGTGTTGTTATGACCTGTTTGAGGTACGAGTTTTTCGGTTGTGCATGGTTTGGATGTTCTTTGGTGCGATTCGGGTGTCTGAATTGTTGGGCACAAGGGCAACAGGTGGCAGGAGGTATGATGAGATCCGTTTGGATGGAGGGCGTTTGGGGATTTGGTTGAGGCAATCTTAGATGGATCAGCTAGGCCGGGGAAAGTGGGTCTGGCTTTGTGAGGCGGGAGGTGGGGGTGTGTGCCTGGTGGCCGAATGGAGGATGTTCTTGGCTGCTTCGCGGGGCCGGCAGGGTGAGATATTCTGTCATGAGTCTGGGTCAAGGGTTACGTCAGGCCAGCTGTTGGCAGTGTTGCGTATGGCTTTGCGGCGCCTGGGCCTGGAGCCGGCCGGGTTTGGGACTCACTCATTCCGCATAGGGGCTGCGACAGCTGCGGCCCGTTTGGGGTGGTTGTGGGATAGGATTCGGCTGATTGGGAGATGGAAGTTGCGGTGCTGTGAGCGTTATGTGTGGAAGTGAGTGGGCTGTACTGGCGGAATTCTGGTTGGTTTTGGTGGGTTTTTTAGGTCTGTTCTAACATATTTTTCTTTCGTAGGTTGCGTGGGTGGACCAGGGGCTAAGACGGTCACCTGGATTGTGGGGCATTCCTTTGTGCACTGAGCATCCAAGTACGCGGAGCAACACGTGTACGGCCGTAACCTGGGACTCAAAGGACATCAGCATGAGGTGCACTGGTGGGGAAAAGGGGGGATGCGATGGGGGACACTATTGCCTTGGCTCGCAAAGATGGTTCTCCAGAGGGGACGCCCGGACCTTTTGATCATACACTTGGGGGAGAATGATTTGGTGAAGCTGTCGAAGCTGTCGGGTTTGGCGCTCTTACAGCTCATGCAGAGGGATTTGGAGGTGCTGAAAGGCTTGCAGGGACATGCATTGCCTGGACTGAGTTTGTTCCCAGGAAAGTCTGGAGGGGGCAATGAAACACAGGGCTATTGAGAAGGCCCGGAGGAAGCTCAACAGAGCAATGAGACTGTTTTGCGGTGACAAGGACATTAAGGTGATATCTCACGCTGGACTGCGACTTGAGGAACCATTACTGTACAGGGATGACGGAGTGCATCTTTCACGTTTAGGGAAGGCTTAATACATGATGGAGACGAGGAATGTGGTCAGTAAGCTCTGGAATGAGGTGATTTGGTGTTGCAGGTCTGAGTGAGGTAGATGTGGTTGAAAGATGCCCTGGGGGGACCCAAGTGGGGGTTGGGGCAGGTAACCATCCTACAGGGGGTTCCCTGGTTGGCGGTACTTTGGAGGGATAGGGGAGTCAAGAGTGGGCGCACCCATCCCTGGGGGGGGGGGGGTTTGAATGATGGGGGGAGCTGGAGGCATGGCTGGAATGTCGGAGGATATTGGGGTAGGACGAGAGGTGATTTGTGGATATGGATGAGGTACGGTATGGGCATGGAGTGGTTAGAGACATGAGGCAGAGTGGGTGAAGAGTGTGAGGCAAGAAGAGTTGATATGGGGGTTTGATGTTATTAAAGTTGATGTTTTTGTTTATTGTTAGTTGTGCAGCCTGGTCTAATACATGGCCTTTTACGCTTAACACTTGCGTGGTCTGTTTATTGCGCGATGCCGGGCCCCGGGGGAAGCAGAGTCGCAGACTAGTCTTCCCCCGGGGTCATTCGCGCGAGATCAGGGTAGGGGGAAAGGGTGGAGTTAGGGGGAGGTTATAAGAGGGCAGGGGAGGAAGGCAACTTTCTCTTCCTGCACTCAGCACCATCGGGAGGGATTATTCAAAAGGCCACCCACCCACCCTGCAGTTCATAGGGTTGGGGTCAGGAGTTGGTTTAGCATGCCAGTTTAGGCCAGGGCTGCGGGTAGGCGGTACTTTGGAGGGATAGGGGGGTCAAGAGTGGGCGCACCCATCCCTTGGGGGGGGAGTTTGAATGATGGGGGGAGCTGGAGGCATGGCTGGAATGTCGGAGGAGATTGGGGTAGGACAAGAAGTGATTTGTGGATATGGATGAGGTACGGTATGGGCATGGAGTGGTTGTAGACATGAGGCAGAGTGGGTGAAGAGTGTGAGGCAAGAAGAGTCGATATGGGGGTTTGATGTTATTAAAGTTGATGTTTTTGTTTATTGTTAGTTGTGCAGCGTGGTCTGTTTATTGCGTGATGGGGCATTGTTTCTGTGTCCTGAGCCCACACTGTAATGGCTGGCAGGTCACCTCAAAGGGCTAATTAACACGCCTGCATTCTCGATTCTATCTGTCTGCCCAGTGGGCGAAGGAAAGCAGCGGGGAGTGGCGGGGGAGGGAATATGTGTGAAATCACAACACTGGACGGTGAGCTTTACAACCCATCTTCAACAGTGAGAACTGGGCGAGGCGTGAAGAAATAAAGGCGGGATGGAACTTAACTCCTCCACCCCCAAGAATACCAGAGAACAAGGGTCCTCTGCTCTCTCTTCCATGAGGCTACTTCACGCTGTCTCCCACTCCGATACATACTGACTTTGCTTTCCTGCCTCACCGAACCATTTTGGTCAGAAGATATTGAAATAACAATAGTCCCTTAGTGCTTGACATTGGGAAATAGAAGCACAAGTATATTTTACCGGAGTACCTGAGCAGAAGAGACAGTGTCCGGGAGAATCATCAACAGAAAATAACTGAAAGTGCTGCAAACATTTCCATGCCCAATTAAACAGTTTTCTTTGTTTTTTTGCAATACCTTCGTCTTAAAAAAATAAACAGAAAATGTGGTACGATAGTACTAATAGGGTGGTAAAATCATTTTTTTGGGATTTTTTTTTATTATGTATTTGTATGGGCATAAATCAGGGCAAACATACACAGAATAATAGTCATCTTCGTCTGCAGCAATATAGACATCAGAGGACAGCAATGTAATGCAGCATATTCGATCATCTCAAAGTCAGACCCATATGTACAACCCGGTTCCTCCTGCCCTCCACAACACAAGGGCTACATCACAAGGTGGAAGCATCTACATCAAGTTCTGGCGGTTCACAAATGTCGTCCCTGAACTTATTCCAGGCCCCCCACACCTTTCTCCACTTTTGTGGGCAGCCACGATGTATAAAGACCGCCTTTTCCGCCACCATCGCCCCGTCCATATCCTTACAAAAATCCATATAAAACTGAGGTCCTTATACTGGGTCCTAAGCAGGACCTCTGGAGTCCTAGACACTGGCCATTAGAAATGGGAGCCCTTCCCATTCCTTCTGACCAAGTGCTAAATTTGGGGATGACTATTGATAAAGGCCTGACTATGCAGCCCCAGGTTAGGAAGTTAACTGCCTTATGTTTCATCATTTTACCTTGGCTAAAGAAAATCATTTGGATGTTGCCAGAAGACTCACAGAAGTCAGTAGTTAATGCCTTGATCACTTCTAGGTTAGATTATGGCAACGTCCTCTACCTAGGGGCGTCACAGGTGGTCATCAGACTCCTTCAGCTTGTCCAAAATGCTGCTGCTAGGCTGCTATGTAAATGTCATAGAAGGGAACACATGTCAGGTCATCTCCGTTCTTTACATTGGCTAAGGGTCGAGAGTAGAATTAAGTTCAAAACTCTCAGCTATATGCACAAAATAAAATGGGGTATGGCCCGAGATACGTACAATCTTTGGTGCATCTGTATACTCCCGCTCGCTGCTTGCGTTCTTCATCTCTTGGCCTTTTTTGCTTGCCCAAGATTCGCCTTTCCAGAATGGGAGGCAGGTCCTTTTCTTTATTGGGTCAAAAGCTGTGGAATTCTCTGCCGTTGATTATCCGAAGGGAACCCAGTTATGTCGGCTTTCGCAGAGCCATTAAGACCTGGCTGTTGGATCAATAACTCCATTGATTTTACATGATAGTAATTTTCTAGCTGTCTAGTCCACTGTCTCGTTAGCGCCATGAAACCCTTTTTGGGTAGCAGTCGCGCTCTATAAGCTCAATAAATAAATAAATGACACCATTTCTGAAGCGTAGGTAACGTTCCCGATCCCCACAACATAGCAATATTATGTTTCGCCATCATCATACCAAGCATAGCCCAATCCTGTTCTTGATGATTAAGGTCTTTCGCTTCCCACACATTCAATAGGCAGCACCTCGGCTCCGGGAGTACCCAAATTTCCAGTGCTTGGGAAATAGTGCCCATTATTTTGACCCAATAAGTCGCTATGCGGGGGCAGTCCCAAATAGTATGGTAATGTGTTCCCTCCCCCCCACAGCCACACAAACAGTATTTATGTTCCGCCGCTCCCATAACATGAAGTGTTGTCCTAGTATAGTATGTGCGGTGTAGCACTTTGAGTTGGACAAGCCGGAGTCTGGACGGTATCGCTGTCTCGCAGGGTGAGGACAAGGCTTCCTGCCATTCTGAATCATCAAAGTCGCCCACCTCCCAGGACCAGGTCTGTCTCAGCTTGGATGTCGGGTCAGGCATATTGTTGACCAGCTTACGGTACATCAAAGACGTTGCCTTATCTGTCATATGCTCCGTCAGGAGCCTATCCTCCAACGGTGTGGCTTCCTGTAGCGAAGTGCCCTGTGGAATGGCTGTCTGAAACGCGTGTCGGATTTGTAAGTACCTAAATTTCTCTGCTTCCGCCATGCCGTATTGTGTTTGGAGATGCAGAAAGTCGACCACCGCTCCCTTTTTCCAAAGATCCCCCACCACTGAGAGGCCAATATTGTCCCAGTTTTGGAATCCTTTACTCCTGCGGAGAAGACCCAACTGTTGAGAATCCCACAGTGGCGTCATCTGCGTGATCGTCCATGCACACTGCAATCGTGTATGTGCTTGATACCAGAGATGGACTGTGTGTGCGGTACGGCCAAGCAGTCCCGGAGGCTTTCGGCGTCTATAGAGGTTAGCCATCAACCCTTTTTCTTCCAAATTCTGCCTGTCTGCATGATACGCCGGCTCATCCTGTGGGGTGTGCAACCAATGGTTTATTATCTTGAGGTGTGCCGCCCAGTAGTACAGCTGCACGTTCGGAAATGCTATCCCTCCATCGTACCGCTGGAGTGTTTTCAACGACATAGGGAAAGCGCAGCAGTGCCATCATTTTATAGAGCGCCGCCCTTCCCAGCAGCGTTAGGGGGAGGTTACGCCACACCGCCACTTCGCGTTTAAAGCGGTCCATTTGGGGTTTTAGATTTTTGCTATAGAACTCAGTGGAGTCAGGTGTGGCATAAATACCTAGGTATTTAAAGGCTTCACTAGTAACACGCAGCGGGCAGTCTGCAGGTAGCCGTGGAGGCGGGCCAACCAACACGTACAGTGCTGACTGGGACCAGTTTATTCTGTATCCGGACACCCTACCAAACTTCTCGCAGACATTCAGCAGCTCCAGGATGGATTTTCTAGGGGAGGTGGGGTACAAACGTATGTCATCCGCATACAAGGATATGCGGTCCTCCCAGGTATCGGTCCATTGGAGTCCCTGATGGAGGGCTCCCATCTTAGCCACACCGCGAGCAGTTCCAATATTAGCGCGAACAACAGTGGGGACAACGGGCACCCCTATCGCGTGCCTCGCGCCAGTGGGAAATCCCTGGACATGTGTCCATTGGCCGCCACATGCGCCAGTGGGTTGTTGTAAAGCAAGCGGATCCAAGCGCACAACTTGGGTCCGAATCCTAAGTGTTGTAATACAGCAAACAGGAACGGCCACTCCACCGTATCAAATGCCATACTGGCATCAAGGGAGAGGATAACCGCAGGTTCCTTAATTTAGGACCGTCGTGCTAGCACTGCGTGGAGTCGCCTTAAATTAGGAGCCATACTGCGGTGCGGCATGAATCCTGACTGATCAGGTCCAATCAGGGACGCAAGGTGGGGGGTCAGTCGCACCGCCAGTAGTTTGGCCAAAATCTTTGGTTTGGCGTTAATTAGTGAAATCGGGCGGTACGAGCTACAATCCGTCGGCGTCTTGCCCAGTTTATTGATCGCCTCAATCGTGGCTAGCCGCTGGTCGCGTGGCAGCTCGCAAATCTGGCGACTATCATGAAACATACTCAAAAGGAAGGGCGCCGTCACCTGAGCGGTGCGTTTATATAGCTCGACTGGGGACCCGTTGGGACCCACTGCCTTGCCGGACGCTAGGGAGCCAACGGCTGTCCCCACCTCCTCGACTGTGAGGTCAGCCTCCAGAAGCAGTGCTGCCTCCGGTGTAAGCCGTGGCATAGCAAGATCTTTAATGTACCCACATGCTTCCTCAACCGTGAACGTAGTGCAGGAGGCATATATCGCTTCAAAATGGTATGCCAGCGTGTCTACGATATCCCCGGGGGCCGTCATCAAGGAGCCATCAGGGGCACGCAGCTGCGGAATCACCCTTCCCGCCTTCTCCTTTTTGTCTAGCCAGGCTAGCATTTTCCCCACCTTGTCTCCTAATTCATACACCCTGTGCCTCGTGGCCTGGAGTTTATCCAGGACCACGTCTCTCTGAAAGGCCACATATTCGGCCTGCTTGAGCCGCACTCGCTGTGCAGTGAGAGGGGTTGGGCCGGCTGCATGCCGGGCCTTCTCCTCCGCCAGATCAGCTTCTGCTTTATCGAGTTCAGCCCGTTTGTTTCGTGTGTGGCACGTAATTAATGCTCTAGCTTGTCCACGAGTAACCACTTTGTAGGCTTCCCAAAGGGTACTAGGGGAGTCTACCGTCCCTACGTTTTCATGGAAAAAATTTGTAGTGGTGCACATAATACCCTTCAAGATCTCTGGTACGTGTAAATAGCTAGGATGGATAGGGAACACACGACGCCGGAGTGTTAGATGACGTGTATAGGTTAGCAATATTGGCGAATGATCAGATATACCCCTAGGGCGGATATCCACCTTATCTATTCCACCCAGGCCATCCGCTGTCACCAAAAAATAATCTATACGTGTGAGGCAGTCATGGACCGCAGAGTGAAAAGTGTATTGTTTAGTAGTGGGGTGCCTGTATCTCCACGCGTCCGCGAGCCCCAAGGCGTCCATGAGTCCCGTCATAAGGCGGTTGTGTGGAGGTTGTGTGGCGATTGTGTGGCGATGTCAGTTGTGGGGTGTCTATCCAGTGTACCGTCCACTATATCATTAAAGTCGCCCCCTAACACCAGCACCGCCACCGGCAATGCGAGTAGAAACGCCGTAAGCGCCGAGTGCGCCATGTTATGTAAGGATGGGGGGATGTATACAGAGACAACATTGAATAACGTCCCCTCCCACTGGCAAGTAACTGCTGCAAAGCGGCCCTGGTCATCGATCCGCGTCTGGCGTATGATAAGTGGGAAATTCTTTTTTATTAACACACCCACCCCTCTGGACCCGGAGAAGAATTCGGCATGGGCCACCATTTTGTAACCCCACCTGTCCATGGCCCTGCAAGTAGATCCTACCAGGTGCGTTTCCTGCAAAAGGGCTATCGCAGGTGCGCATCGCTTTAAATATTGCAACACCAGGCTCCTTTTCACCTTATCCCCCAGTCCCCGCACATTCCAGGTCAACACAGTCAACGGGGTCCCCGGGGCTGTTAGGGTCAATGAACGATCAGTGTCCTGCTGAGTGTGTGCAGACATATATCACAAAAAAAGGCTTAACATCGCGCAACAGCATCCAGACATACCACTGCAGAGTACCCGCAGCCACTAGTTCAATCATACGTGCCCTGAAAGACCATACAAACCAAACAAAAACAAAGAAGCAGACAGCAACTCTAACAATTCCTCCTGAAAGCTTATGTACTAGTCGCTGTCCTCCCTTATCAATAGCGCCTCTAAATATTTCAAATAAACCAAAAGAACTAAGAACATTCCCCCCCAAGCCCCCCCCTCCCTGCCTCCCTGCTTAGCGGGTCTACAACTGCCCGCCACCCCAACTCAGCAGAGCGCTTTTGCCCTCCCAAACACAAAGTACTTGCTTGTCAGGGGTAGGAGGTCCAGTGGAGGCCCCAGCCCTTCTTGCCCTCCAAAGCCCGCCTCAGTCCACCACCATAGCCAGTCCAGCCGCGAACCTCCTACATGTTTACTCCGTCTGCCGGTAGTCCTGCAAGTGTTTACAACATCGACCCATTGCCTACTCCTCCTCATGCCGTGGTGCCTGATCCGATTCCGAGTGCCTTGTCTCTTGTGTTCCCGGGTCGTCCTCTTTCTCTCGCCGGCGGTGATGTCTGTTCCCGCGATTAGGCTTCCCCACAGGCCGCCATCTCTCGAGCCAGTCGTGCGCCGCCTCCGGCGTCGCGAAGAACCATGTCCGGTCATCAGCCACTACACAAAGTTTCGCAGGGAAGAGCATGGAGTAGGGTATTTCCTGCGCCCTCAGAAGGTTTTTGACCTCTAGGAAACTTCTCCTGCATCTGGAGACCGCTGCCGTGTAGTCCGGAAAAAAGGTTATCGTAGAATTTTGTACTTGAATGGGTGGAGAGACCCTTGCGGCCTCCAGAATTGCGTCTCTATCTCTGTAATTAAATAGTTTAGCGAGTACTGGTCTCAGGGGCGCCCCTGGTTTTGGCCTGCCGCCGGGCACCCTGTGCACTCGATCCACTGAAAAGAAGTTGGAGAGTCACTTAGGTTATAGCCTTGTTTGTATCAGCTCTTCCACGTTCAAGACCATTGCTTGCTTGCCTTCTGACTCCGGGATGCCAATTATGCGCACATTACTCCGTCTTGCACGCCCTTCCTGATCATCAAGCTTTTCTGCAAGCAGCCTGTTGTCTTTTTGGAGTTGGGAGACGGCCATTTGCAGGTCTGATGTGTCCGTCACCCGTGATTTCGCCACTATCTCCACTTCCTTCACCCTGTCCGCCATTTTATGTAGGTCCGCTCGTAGCAGCGAGACATCGGTGGAAATAGAACCCACCGTGGTTTGGACGTTAGATAGCGCCTTCATGATGTCCTCAATAGTAATTTTCTTCGCCTCCCCTCCATCCTGGTGTTTACCGGTAGACGTGTGCCCTTCCGACTGCGTTACAGAGCTTTTTTCTAAGGCAAATTTGTCCAGTTTAGCTTGTGTGGAGTTGTTCCTGGGACCCCTGCCGGCCATGGCGCCCTTCATGCTGAGTGGGCTACTCCCTGCGGAGAGCGAGTCTATGTCCTGGCTGCGCGATGTCAAGGGTGGATGCGAGGCTGTCTGCGAGTATACCCTTATGTGCAGTCACCGTGTGCCCCGCGTTGCGAGCACCCCCTTCTTCCGTTTCTCCGGCGGGTGTACAAGAAGATGGCCTCCAGCCCCAGGTTACTCTGCGGCGCGGTTCCCTGTTCCTCAGTGCTCCGTCTATTCAATGGGAGCCCGCCGGTAGGGAGACGCTCGCAGCGGTCCCAAGTGACAGGTTCTCAATTGTGGTGCGAAGGGTACTGCAAATCCACACGCGTTGTATTGGCGGGGCGCGCCTGAAGAGCGGGTAGCACCCACTATAATATGGCCGTAATTCAGGGATCACTAACGGGCTGCACTTGCTTCAGGTCCCGCCGGTGCAGTCACTGGGGCCTTTCAGTAGGTATGGACAGTTAGACGTGGCGCAGTGAGTAGGTCCCAGCGGGGCATCAGGAGCGGCAAATCGCCACAGGTCCTTTCAGCACGGATGGTGCGATCGCCCTGCGGTCCCTGCCCGTAGCAGAGCCATCGGTGCCTTGCAGCCAGATCCGCCGCTGTGGGTGTACGGGGGCGGTTCTCACTCACCACCACTCCCGCACTGAAGATTCCGTCTCGGGATCTCACTGGTCACGCAGCGTGTCACGGGTTCACCGCCGCACGAGTCCCGACACACCAGTGCCTCAAGCCGGCGTCTCTGCAAACTTTAGTCCCCGGACTCCTACACGGGGGTCGGCCGCTCCTCCGCTCTCGCAAGTTTATGCACTTCCCGGCAGCGGATCAACACCAGAGTTTCACCGGCTGCTGTCGCCCAGTCGCGGACCTCGGTACCAGCCTCCGGGGGTCAAAAGATTAACGGATAAGCAGTCGGATTTATTGAAGGGCTGCGTTATCCACGGAGCTCCTCAACTAGGCAGCCATGTCGCTCGGCAACTAGCCACGCCCCCTTCGGTAAAATCATTTTAAAAAGTCTCTGATCTAAGCGAGATTACTTAATTCTACTAAAATGCTTCAACCGCTAGAGAGGTCCCAAATAAATTATTGAATTTGCATTCGCTTCGGCAAGCGCTCCAATTCCTTATTTTTTAACGGGTTTATATTTTTTAAATCACCGGAAGGTCCCATTTCCCCGAGTCTCATGGCAGAGAAGGTTAGGTTCGTCAACTTTCAGTTTTCTATACATACATATTTATCTATTTGTACAAATTGTTGGGGCCTCTGCCCCGTCAGTGCAACAATAAGAAGTCGCACAGGAAAGGCGAGAGCATTTGTCCATACCGCAAAATGGGGCCCAACTTGTTGGTAACATTATAAAGATAGTTCTCTTGAATATCCATTGCTTTTGAGGCCTGCTCCTCCCCACAGATGTTTACAGCTTGGCAAGCATGAGAGGGTGTTCCCGGGCAGTGTGGCACCGTTTGTTTGCTCATATGTCTGAGGTCAGCCCTGCTGCTTCCTAAGTAAGGCTTCGGGAGTAACTAAACATGGTTCTTTCTAGTGTCTGTGTTTCACTCACAAACGTTCATAACGTAACATAATATAACATATTTTCTCCAATTATAGGCTGCGCAGTACTGGAAAGTTCGCTCCCGTTGTTGCTGGTACTCCGTAATTAGAAGTTAAACCCCTCAGAATGAGGAAAAACTACGCAGAACCCGAAATATCGAGAGGTATTCCCAATTCCGATGGGTTTCTCTGGCACCTTTACCACCTGCTCTGAGCAGGAGGTACATGTGTGTGGGGCTGGGATGCTGTGGGGCAGTGGGGCTGTGATGCTGTGGGGCAGTGGGAAGTCGGAGGGTTGACAAGGTAGAGGGTGGAATTGGAAGAAGTCTCATCACACGGGTAAAGTTGCCTACACCCTCTTTGCTGCAGAAGGGGTTCTGCTGAGTCTTTCTTGGGCTTCGGCCTGGTTGCAGTTGCAGCCAAAACCAACTGCGATCTATCAGCTGGTATTTTCGAGAAGTAAATTCGGGTCCGCTGTTCCTGCACCCTGAAAAGCCTGGCGGGAGGACTCTGGGCCATTTGTGATAGGGTGGATGCTCCAGTGGCGTTTTAAGGATGCTCTGACCCCAACGTAAGCACAACAAATGCACTCCTCGCATGTCGAGAGCCATTAGGGTCCACCTATTGAGAAGTTTGATGAGTTAGCATTATACAAAAATTCAGTTTTGTGTTTGAACACTCGAAGGACGTTATACAAAATGAGTGAAGGTGGTGCACAGTGAGCGAGCATGCTCCATGATGTACAAAACGTGAGCATCCTAGTTATGCTGCCTGTGGCACACCTGTTGAAAATTAACAAAGCAGTTTTCAGCTGTGCAACTCTTCGTTTCCAACAATGGAGAACTGCATGGAAATACAACCTCCTGTCACTTAAAACAAACTGACGCCAGCTAATGCCGGTCACAGGCAGTCTTGTGGTGAGGGGTAAGATGAGCGATGCTGCGTAGAAAACAACGAAGAGCACCTCTTAACAAGCGCCTGACTTCCTGCTGGCATAAAAGGTTCCTTATCTTCTTTATGGGCCATCTGGACCCATAAAGAAGATAAGAAACCTTTTGCACCAGCAGTAAGTCAAGGAGCCCTGTCTGAAAAGGACGGGGCTTAGAGAGAAAGAAGAACGTCACTAGGACCTCTTCTCCAATGGCTGGCCACCGTTTAGGAAGCCAGCCAATGGAGAAGAGGGGCGGGGCTTAACCTCGCTAGTGAAAGTTCCTCTATCTCATTAAGTCTCGCCAGCTCAACTGCGCATGTGCGCAGTCTTTCGCAGGCTGAGGCCTAAAAACGGCCTGGAGTCCTCCCATTGCTTACTATTTTTTGGGTCCAGCAGTCATATTCTTTTTCAGACACCTTAATTGCCCAGTGGTTTTAGGTCCCTTCAGTACAGCAGGGACCAAGCACAGATTAAGAAAACATAATCAGCGCCCGTCCGATTCCCCCGATGTGATTGTACTATTTCTTCCCCCTTCCCACTACCCCTGCCTGCTGCTCCCTCCATAGCACTTTTTTAAGCAGGAATAAATAAGCCATGAACAATTTAATATCACCTCTTATAACTATATTTACCTGTTTTTTTTATTAAACATTAGTGTTCGGTGATCAGAAAGAAATGTAGGCTGTGCGTTGCTGCCACCTAGCGGTGACATTGGTGTAGAGCATTTTGTTCCCGTACATCACTTGACTTATAAAATCAGTACATTTATAATGTCTTAATTTTGGATGGCGAAGTAGGCATGAAACTAACTCTGGGCGAGTTTGCATCGGACATAAAAGATCTACGTTGTGGGGGCCGGTCACTTTGCTTCCATCAACTGCAAATGCCCATTTCTTTTATAGCGCTCAATACCGTGGATGTGACTGTTTCTAAGAGGTTTCAACATGTTCTTAAACAGGCAGGATATTTTGGTATCTGCTAGGTACCTGCACAGAGACGTTTTAAGGCATGGGCAAAGTGGGCACTGGCTCGGGGCCACAGAGTTTTAGGGGGCCCCCTGATGGAGCCAGCTCTGTTCTTGCAGAGTGTCTTGCCCTGATGACCTTGAATAATTGTTAAACCAATTGCTCTAAATACCTTTTTCCTTTTATTTATTTTATAATGTGGGTGATGTGTGAGGGTCTATTACCAAACTTTTGCGCATAAATGTTGT
The DNA here is from genome assembly GCF_964261635.1 of Lissotriton helveticus. Lineage (NCBI taxonomy): Eukaryota > Metazoa > Chordata > Amphibia > Caudata > Salamandridae > Lissotriton > Lissotriton helveticus. The sequence continues at coordinate 982,837,341 of NC_136068.1, forward strand.
GATCTTTTTCATGCAACATCTATAAAAAAGAAGATACTTTTAGATCAAAACAGGATCTCACTGTGAGAAATGGAGGGTATCACTGAGATTATTTGCAGTAATATTAATGAGCAGTTTCTGTATTACAGTGATGTATATAGTACATTCTTCAAAAGGACAAACAGCCTATAACATAACCTGGGTAAAAGAAAGTGCAAGACAGGGCAGGCTTGCACCCTAAGTCATTTATTGCCCATACATTTTAGAGTCTGAGCCTGTTTTCGTACAGTTGTTTTGCCCTGCGACAGCGACATCATTGTTGAACGCTAGGTTCATTCTGTGCTTGGAGCCCAAGCATTGCTTACTATTTGTGGGCTTCTTTGTCACTCTCATTTGCGGTTTTCTAATTGGACAGTGCCAGCCACCTTCACTTCCTCTTCTTTCAGCTGGTGCAAGGACCACATACTGATTGCTTCATCTCAATTAGGGTCCTTCCACTGCTGGTGCTGTGATTGAGGTACTATTTTTTATTTCTTGATGCTTCACCTCCCACCACCCAGTTCATGTTGCTTCTTCACAGGCCTTTAAGTGGGATGAAAAAACTGGGGGGTTCTCATAAATGGGCAAGGCTTATGTAATTAGGGCGTGGCTCAAATCACGGATGTTAAAAATCTGTGTTTAGTATAGTGTGCGGCCTGACTTGTATTTTGCTGTTTCTGTCATTGCATCCAGATATATAATACAACATGTAACATCATACCTACAACAAGTCATGACTATTGGCTTTGTCAATGATTGTTAGTTAAATAAGACAAAAAACAGCAATAATGTCTCACATATAATATTGAAAACGCTTCCACTTAAAGCCCTGGTGACACCATGACAATGTTGCTCTTGACTAGCACGGAGAATGGGGCGGCCCCTCCATGTACTTTGTGGGGGGGGGGGCCTCAAGTTTTGTTACTCCCCTGGGACCTCCAGGTTTGATGAGGTATGCATGACAGCAGCTTCAGGGTTGGCCTGAGCGCTGATGATTTGCGCTCCCAGGGAGACTGGGAGCCTCTGCCTGCTGTGTCTAACGCAGGTGGGTTGGATACAGCTCCATCCCAGCTGTCTCCAACATGCTCGGACTAAAGAGAAACAATGTAACTTGTTATTGCTTTGTTTCTCTTCAGTCCTGGGTCAACCTGAGGCTCAGAGCACAGGCTGAACTTTGCAGCTGCTTTAGAGCAAGACACACACAGCTCTCTACAGATGAGCTGAGGGGACCCCCTTCATGTATTGAAAACTGAGGGCCCCCTACCCCGCGCAGGCTGCGGGGGTGTTTGTTACACCCCTGGGATGTCCAGCACCTGCCTGAAGCTCAAAACAACCCAGACAGAATTTCTATAACTTTCCAAGAACAAGCAAGGCATATTGCAAACCTCAATCAATTGTCTGAACCGTGAAGGCACCAGGCCCCGGCTTTGATCGAATGTCAAGTCACTTGGACTCAAGATGGACACCAACCTCGCTCTCAAGAAACACTTTGCCAAAAAATAAAGATGACCTGGTAACAGCTCTCTCTGCTAAAGAACGTGAAACAGTTTCTTCCTAAAAGTAATTTTAGAACAGCTATTCTAGCTGTCGTACTCTCACATCTGAATGGTGGTAATACCCTGTTCTATGGCTGCTTCAGAATGCACACTAGCATCCCTTAAGGGGCTCGTATATACCACAGCACTTCTCATCCAAGGCCTGAAGAAATATGTTCATATTATTATTAAATGATTATTATTAAATTAAATTGGTAGGGCGCACAGCTATCCCAAAGGGTTTCCCGGCGCCATCCTGGCAGGAAAGAGAAGGGAGTGAAGAAAAGAGAAGGTACTTAAAGGTTGAAAAACCAAGTCTTTAGGCCTTTACAAAAGACACCATGCATGGTTTCCTCAGAAAGGGAGGCAGGTAGAGAGTTCCTCAGGGTCGATCCTAAATAGGAAAAGGACCAACCTCGCATACGAAGACGTTTGACTTTAGGAACAGTAAACCTAGTCTTCTGGACAGAGTCCAGAGGGTGTGAGAGTTGATTGCGTGGAACTAGATCTTGCAAGTATTTCGGGGCCACTCCTGTTTTAATCCTGAATATTTAGCACAAGGTTTTTAATTTGACCCGTTTCTCCACCGTCAACCAGTGTAGGTCATGAAGAGATCCTGAGACAGAGGAAATCTTAGGAACACGACACAGCAGCCTAGCATCCGCATTTTGCACCAGTTGAAGTCTCTGAATGGTTGCTTTATTTGAGCCTAGATAGAGAACATTGCAGTAGTCTAATCTGGAGGAAACTAGGGCAAGACCCACTGTTGTCTGCACTGATAGGGGAATCATCTATAAAAATCTTCTTTACCATTTTAGAACAGAAAAATTGATGGAAGACACCCTAGTGACTTACTGATTCATCAATAGATGTTCATCTACGATGAAGCCCAGATTGCGAACATGATGCACCAGCAAGGGTAATGTTCCCATTTCACAGGGCCAGTGTTGAGGACTCCAGAGATCATGTTTCTTACCTAAGATCATGACTTCAGTCTTGTCCCCGTTTAATTTGAGCAGATTGTTTTGCAACCAAGACGTAACTTTACTCAGACCGAACTGAAGAACAGAAGATTCAGACCCCTTCAAAGACGAAAGGGATAAGCTGATTAAAGTATCATCAGCATGGGAAGAAAGGGAAAAACCAGCCTTTTCAGCCACCTTTGCTAGAGGGGGGACATACACATTGAACAGTATTGGGCTCAACACAGAACCCTGTGGCACTCCATATGGGGACGGAGAGGAGTTGGAGCTAACCGACGCAGAGAAAACCTGAAAAGTTTGGTTCATTAAAAATTAACCGAGACACTGTAAGGCTGTACCCACCAAGCCCAAGGACTGCAAGGCTCAGGACAGAGTGTGGCACTGATTCAAATGCAGTGCTAAGATCCAGCAGGATAAGTGCCGTCCTATCACAATCAGCTAACAGGTGCCTTAACATTTCCGTGACGCCTAGGAGAGTGGATTCAGTGGGTGGAGAAACCAGTTCTGAACCATGATTGCGATGTGTGAAGAAAGTTCTGAGATTCAATAAAAGAGGTCAGCTGACCTTTCACATGCTTTTCCAATTTTATTTAAAAAATAGGCAGCAACGAGATGGGACAAAAGTTAGATGGAATAGCAGGGTCAGCATTGGCCTTTTTTAAAAGAGGAAGCACTATAGCATGTTTCTATTCCAACAGGGCTATACCCTCCTGTAAAGATGCATTTAAAAGTTCCATTATTGTCACAAATATACGAGTATCCAGCTGTTTAGGCACTTGAGTGAGGAGTAGATCACAGGAAGAACCAGATTTAATGCTTGCCAAGAGGTGGTTAAAGGAATAAGTTCCAGGAGGGTCCAATTTTCCAGTTTGCACGAGGATGTCCTATTTTTAGTGAGCTCTGTCAACACAGGATCCCGAATAACATTTGGAATAGTCTCAATCTCTGAGGGAGTGTCTCTTAGCTCTCTTATTCTTTTATTGTGTGATTAATTAAAATCATTACAATTTTTGTAAGAATTAAAAACAACGCAACAACAAATACACAAGGCTAATATAAGTGTGGAAAAATCAGAATAATCTGTCTCCGAAAATTTCCGCTCTATGGTCATGTGTCTTAGTTTAAAACTTACTGGTATAGTCAATTTCTAGTCTTTCACTGGATGACCTTTATCCCAGTTATCAGTCCCAGATCTACTTTTTCTTCAGGGCAGTGAATGCCTTTATCTATTCCGAGTCTTGTAACAGCTTTGTTACCTTAGCCATAAATTTGACTCCCCGGCATGAAAGAATGGGTGAATCACCACTCAGCCAGGATATCACCGCCTGCCTGCAGGTACGGATCTTCAATGTGTTGAAAATTGCCCGTAGGTATCTTCTTCTTAAGGCCTGCAACGCTGGGCATACACATAAGAAGTGTGTCACTGTTTCCTCCTTGTATCCGCATAATCTGCAGTTAGTGCTTTCGAATTGTTGTTTCCAAGAAGGCCTTAGATCTTTTGAGTGGTGCATGCCAAATCTGTACGCTGTCAAAGATTTTTTTAAATGTTGGCAGTAGTGTAAGGCTAGATAGGCTTGTGGTTTTTGGGTGATGTATGAGTTGACTACTGTCCAGGCGTGTCGCCGCTTAGTTAGGGTTCTTTTGTCTTTGAGCAAAGAAGTCCTTTTTGCTGATCGGTTTACTACTTTGCAGAACTGCTTGTGGTCGATGTTTTCTTTCCACACTTCGTATAGGCCCAATGTTGTCAAACTCGTGCTGAGAAATTTTCCCCATTGGGTGGTGTTATGCTTGGCTTCCTGAAAGTTTATATCCTCCCAACAAAGATTGTCCATTGACTCACTGGGTGCAGATCAAAGCTTGTGACAGAGTTTAGCAAATGTGGATATCGACCTGATTTCTTGGTTTTGCAAGCCAAATTCTAAGCGGACTTGGGCTGGTGCGGCTGCGTACGGCAACCCAAAGACAACTTTATATATTTTATTTTGTAAGTTGTTTAATATCGCTGAATCACCTCCGAGCCATCCAATTAATCCATAAGACAGAGTTGGTATAATTTGTGCAGCCATTACTTTGAGTAAGTGCATGTAGTTTGGACCTCCCACTGTCTTTTGCAGTTGCCTATATGCATAAATTAATGATTGCGCCTTCCCTCATAATACCTGTATGTGCCCTTTTTTTGAGTTGCCCCGCTCAATGGTCACCCCCAGATATTTGTATGTGGCCTGCTCTTCAAGAACAGAGTTGTTGATTGACCATCTATATTTTAATTTCTTCCCCTCCACAATTCGGAGCACTTTTCTTTTATCTTTATTCAACTCCAGGTTTTCTTCTGCTAAATATGAGGCTAACATGTTTACTAAGCGTTGCAGGCCGACTGGGGTTTTGCTTAGTAAAACTATGTCGTCGGCGTACTGCATTATGGGCACAAGAACCTTACCCAGTTTCGGTGCGTGGCTTTCCGTTGCATCTAAATTACGTCCGATATCAGCAAGATATAGATTAAAAAGACTGGGGGCAAGGACGCAACCTTGTTTTAATCCGTCCTGTGTCTCGATTTTGTGAGTGAGGTTGATGCCATTCCCTAGTTTGACCTTCGCCCATGTTTCGCTGTATAGGCTGGTTATTGCATTTATTAAGTAATCCGGCGTCCCCCGCTTTCTTAGTTTGCTCCAGAGCCTTGGCCTGCTTACGTGGTCAAAAGCTGATTTTATATCGACGAAGCAGCCGTATAGTTGTTGTTTTCTTTTTTTTGCATTTTCCGTTAGCAGGGCCAAGGTGACCAGGTTGGTGGTTGTCCCCATCCCCAGTCTGCAACCACTTTGGAACCTGGGAATTATGTTGGTCGATGTTTCCCAATCCTGCAGCTCAATCAACAGGCACGAGGCGTACAGCTTGGCTTCAACATCTATTAGGGAAATGAATAGATAATTTCCTGGCTCTTTCCGGTCCCCTTTCTTATAAATTGGATGGATGATATTTCCACTCCATGTTGCCGGAAGAATTCCTTTTTTCAAGATGTGATTGAACAATGTTTCTAAAAGTTCAGCCCAGTAGTCTATATTTGTTTTATAAACTGCTGTTTGGAGACCATTCGGGCCCGTGCCCCCTCTGGTTTTAATTTTTTGATTAGCTCTTTTATTTGGGCCCGGGTGATCAATACTTCTTCGAAATTGAGGTTTGTTTCCGGAGTTCCGCTGTGGTGTGGTCTTAAGCTGTCAGCATTGATCTCCAGTGGTGTCCCAATTTGTTTTTTTTCTATTCTTTGGGGTTCCTTTATTAAGTAAAGGTTCTTCACGTATGCCCCCCATTCCTTGTTGCTGATTCCGGGATCCTGTTGCAATACTGCTCCCAGGTTAAGTTCGTTAATGATCGCCCAGAACTCTCTGGAGGATGCTTTTTTGCTTGAGATCAGTAGCTTTTCCCAAACCCGATCTTTATGTTGGGATTTTGCTATCCATAGTTTTTTCCGGTATGCCTTTCTCATGCTTCTGAGCTTTGTGGTGTTTATACATTGTCCCTTTGAGGCCGTTCTTTGTGCCCTGGCCAGTGTTCTTTTTTCTTGTTTTAATTCTGCATTAAACCAAGGCACTGGCTTTCCTTTTTGATCTCTAATTGCTCTCGGCTGGACTGAGTGTTTTTCTTTAAGTTCCTCCAGCAAGTTTTCCCAGTTGTTTATAGGATCCCCGTTTTCTAGACTCCCAAGGTTTAACATAAATTTACTGGCTGTAGTCAAAATATTCTGTGTTTCTCCACCCCTCCATTTTATTTTCCGCAGGTTATATTTTTCTGTTTGGTGCTGCAGCGAGCTTATTCTCTCTGCTCTTGGAACTGCGATTGCCAACCTAATAATTTGAGGAAAATGATCGCTTTCCAAGCGCTGGACTATTAAATATTCCACTATTGAATTTATCAGAGTCGCGCTTACCAGTGTGAAATCTAAAGTCGATTTAACGTTACCGCTCACATAGGTAGGGCACGGCTGAGAGTGGCCTTTTTTTTTACTGTTTAATATTATTAAGCCCATTGAGGATATCTTGCCCCGTTCGGGTTGATTGACCCCGAATGCTACCCTTTTTTCCCTGTTCGATCCACCCCTATCAGTGCTGAGTAGATTAAAGTTAAAGTCTCCCGAAATTATCATGGAGCTTTGTTTATTGTTTTTTTGTAAGGTTTTGATAAGTTTGAGCAGTGTTTCCAATTTTTCCTTTTTTGATTTGCAATCTGGGTGTATATAAATATTTAAAAATAACAATTGGTACTGGGGCTGTATTGTAATTTTTATTGCTTGAACCCAGTTTAACCCAACGTCCAATATTTCTTGATTCCAGTTATATTTTTGTGAAACGAGGATTGTTAGACCTCCTCGTGGGTGCCCAAATTTTGCCTGCCTCTCAGCGAGTATATGGTGATCCGTGAATCCTGGAATACCTAGATCAGTCCAGTTCCAAGTTTCTTGTAAAAGTATTATGTCCATTTCATCAAAAAATATGTGCGTTTCATGGTCCTGCTCCATACGGCTAAAGCCATGCACGTTCCAAGAGCAAAAGTTAATTCTTTCCACAGTTGTTTCTTCCTTCTGCCAGAGTTTTGGTCGTTTTCTGGCTATGGTAATTATGTCTGTTCTAGGAACGCTTATAGCTTAGTGCTGAGGGGATTCATGACCAATCTTGATTACTGCAGTGGAGCCGATATGTGACCGTCTGATTTTTTAATGTGGTTTTTGTTTCTGTTCTTTTGCCCGGAGTTGTTGCTCGGGCGGCGTGTAAACATGATTTAGACTTTGGCCTTTGGGACTCCGTGTCCTTCTGGTTATCTGGGATATTGTGGAGGGGGTAGGGATATCTCGGTTGCTTATGTTGCTGTAAGTTGATTCCCCAGCTCTCAAATATTGCTTTGTGGGCGTAGATTTTTGCTGCCAGCTCTTTTGATTTCCAGGTAGTGACTGAATTTTCTATTTCTGGCCTAGCTCTGTTTTGATGGAATTCTAGTGCTTCCATGTCTTGCGAAGCTATTCCCCTGAGTTCCAGAATTTCCTTGAACAGTTTTAGGATATTTCCTCTATTGAGGATATCCTGCCTTCCCTTTGTTGTGTAATCTGGGATAAAAGTCACAACTGGTTCGATTTGGTCTGATATTTGTGTTTGATTTCTCACCTGGTTTGTTAAATTGCTTTTTGTTCTTGTGGGGCTTTTTTTTGGGTTACAATCATTTACGTGAGCTGTTGGTGCCTCAATACTGTTTCCTGACTTCTTCACGATTCTAATTTGTGTGCATTGTGCTGATTGCTCAAGGTCAGGGGAGTCTCGCTTCGTTGTAACGCTCCTGCCTTTTGCGTTAGTGGTAATCTTTAAGACTCTCTGGTCTAATTCAAATTGAGAGATTTTTTGTTCCCTTGTGTCGGTACTTACATTTTTACTCCGGTACTTATTCTTGGATTTACATGATTCCTCTGTTTCTTTCCTTTGGAGTGGGGACAAGCTGGCCTTTGTGCTGCCCGCCTCTTTGTGGATGTCAGAGTCCTTATCGCGTATATTTAAGCCGTAGTCCACATAATCTCTTATTCGAGCTGATTCTTTTATTTGACATCGGGGTAAAGTTGGGCCTATGGTTGATTGTTTGAGTTCCCTTGGCCCGATGAAGGTTTTTACTTCTGATTTATGTGTTGTCTCCACCGTTATCGAGTTCTCAAAACGAAAAACTAACCCTTTCCAAATATTGTTGGTCCTGTCTACTGTTGGGAGATTTCGACATATCCTTGTTTGTTTCAAAAGCTTCACTTACGTTCTTTATAAAAATTGGGAAAATGTGTTCTGGGGCAACGGTGTGTTTCTTATTTTGTTTGGTCCGTGCCTTCCTGGCTTTCTTTCGTTGTCGTTTTGTTAATTTGTCCTGTTGATCAAATGGAGGGGTAGGCAGGCCTTCATTGATTTGTTCTTCTTGACTTTCCGTCGCCCCTACATCTTGACCTGTGGATGTGTTCTTCCGAGCCCCTTTGTTGGATTGATCCGGGATATGCCAACCAATCTGGGGATTTAAAATGTCTTCGTTCTGAGTAGTTTCCGTGAGCTCCCGGTTTCCTTTTTGATTGCAAGTAGATTTCACTACTCCCAGGATATCATTTAGGATCTCTGGGAGGGTGGCCAGTTTTTCAATTATACTACCACAATTACATCAACTAGGTTTAACATTACATTGGTTTGTGTTCTGTTTCCTAAAGTTGTCTGATCTATGCTAGTCTTTGTGTTTTTTTCCGCACTTTCCTTTTTGGCTAATAAGTTCATTATTGTGTCTGCCTTAGAGCTTATGTTTGATATGTGCTCTGCGATGATATTTATTAGGTCTATTTGGACTTCCATTTTGTCCGATTGGAAGTTTAATGCCCTTATTGCCTGATCCAATGTGCTGATTAGGGTCTTCCCCTAATTTGTGTTTTGTTGAAAACTAACTCCGTTCTCTAAATTTGCGCAGGACTGTTCAGTCCTGCTTGCCGATGAAATTAAAATAGGATCCATCTGGGCATGCTTGCTTGCCTCACTGCCGACACTACTGGTGTCGTCAATCAGAATTCTATGGCTGCTACCTCGATCCTCTAGGTTTCGTGGTGTTGATGCCACTAACTCTTGAGTGTGCGCCTTTATAGTCAGATGTTCCGTTGTAGATTGCCCAAAGTCTAATGCTCCTTTTATTTTTTTCTTAGAGGTTACACACGGCTTTTGGGTGTTTGTGATTGAAGGGAGGTCTTCCGTTTCTGCCTCCCCTTCAGGTCTCTGGCTTAACACACCTCCTAGGTTTGCCCCATGAAGTGTTATGTTTCTCTTAGTGTAGTCTTTGTGGCTTGTATTTAGGGAGCCTGATTTGGCAAAGATGTTTTCAAGCGACTCTAGACCCTGTGATGTTAGCAGGTAGGATGCTGGTTTGTTCGTATCCTTTGTGTTTTGATCGCTTATTTGGGTTGAAGTTTTAGTGTCCACTTCCTTTTTGGAATCCGTGTTCTCAAGGGGCCCAATTGTATTGTGCACTTGGGCCTGCACAATTTCTAACTGTTTGTTAATTTTCGCTGTCTGACCTATTATGCCTGGTAAGTTTGTGGCTCTCTCGTGTGAGCGTTGGTCCATTTGTTTTAATTGCTTTAATTCCTTGTTAGCAACCCCTAGTGCAAGTGACGGTTTAATCATGTCTGGCAGGATTGGGCTCGGGAGATTTTGCGCCCCACTGTAACAGCGAAGATTGCCGAGACCGGGTCTTTTAAAAAGAAAAAATTGTCAATTTTTTGCTGCCCTTGTTTACCCGTCACTGGACCGAGACTCTCGGGTATTGCCACCAACTTTCCCGTTTCTGACCTCTCCCTTTCTCCCTGTGCCTCGGACGCACCGTCTGATAAAGACGTAGAGGGATCTTTGGGAATGGGTTTCAGAATAGTTTTTTTTTGCTTTTTGCTGGGCGCAGTTTGCCGTTTTGTACCAGATCTCATTCTTAGGAATTTTCCCCTTCTTTTTTTTTCTTTTTTTTCTCCTTCTCTCCCTATTTGTATTGGTAAGGCTTCTTCTTGGTGTGTTTCCTGGAGATGACTTGAGCCTCACCTCCTTCAATCCTTTACTTAATCCTTTTACTCGGCCTTCCGCAGTTGCAACATACGTTGTGAGACTCGCAATCTCTCCTTCCTGACTGCCTCTACCCCCGTGCTTGTTATATTCCTGCAGACCCCCTACTGCACAGCACAGGACCTGCTGCAGCCTGCTATCTGCTTCTGTCTGTTTCTGTTAGCTTTTGTCTGTCGCGCGCCTCCTCGCCTCACCTCTCCCGTCACCTGGGCGATTCGGTACCAAGTTCAAGAACTGCCTACCGACCCCCGTCTGAAGCCGGGACTGGCGGGGCAGGGGGATACAGCAGTGGTAGCAGTAGTAATGCGAGTGGGTGTGTATGCAGGGACTGGAGATTAGGGTGGTTGGGCGGTCAATGATCGCCTTTCCCACCCTCTCAGCACGCCTCCCTCCAGCACGCTGCTCTTTTTGATCCTCTCGCGGCTCCGACGCCCAGGTGAGACGTTCACGGGCTCCGGCCGCTGGGGGGAAGTGTTTGCGGCTTCAACCGCCAAAAATAGAGAGAAAAAAAAGTAGTAGTAATACTCACGGCTCCGACCGCCCTGGTGAAATAATCTGTTTTGGGGCTCCGGCCGCCGCAATGGGAGTATTTACGGGTGCAGCCGCTGACGGAATCGTCGCGGACCCGTGAAAGGAGCGTATTCACGGCTCTGTTCTATCAGCAGGAGGGCCCCCTGCCTCGGCGGCAGCGGCGGCGTTGTTGTCTCAGCGCTCACACAGCGCTCACGCCTCTCACGGCTCGTGGCTCTCAACTCCTCACACGGCGTCGCTCTCCCAGCGTACTTGGCTCCGTTCTAACGGCTTGAAGGCGCCCTTACTTCCTCGCCCTCGGCGGCGGGCAGCAGCGGCAGCGTTGTTGTCACGCCGCTCGCAGCTCCTCACGATGTAGCTCAGCTCAGCTCGGCAATCGGCAGTCTAGCTCCTCCTCTCAGGTCTCAGACCAGATGTCATGCTGAGTATGTAGTAATCAAATGGTGTAATTAAATGTGGCATTCAGGATGCACTTATTTAATTATTGTCTTGTTTTGTGACCAGAATCAATCAACAAACACAGACCAAACCGTTAATGGAAATGTTGGGTCTATTCTAACTCTATTACTTATCAGGGTGCAGCCGCTGAGGGAATCGTGGCAGACCTGTGAAAGGAGCGTATTCACCGCTCCGTTCTATCAGCAGGAGGGTCCCCTACCTCGGCAGCAGCGGCGGCTTTGTTATCGCAGTGCTCACACAGCGCTCACGCCTCTCGCGGCTCGTGGCTCGTGGCTCTCAACTCCTCACACAGCGTGGCTCTCCCGGCGTACTTGGCTCCGTCCTAGCGGCTTGAAAGCCCCCTTACTTCCTCGCCCTCGGCAGGCAGCAGCGGCAGCGTTGTTGTCACAGCTCTCACACCGCTAGCAGGCTCGCCGCTCCTCACGGTGTAGCTCAGCTCTGCTCGGCAATCGGAAATCGGCAATCTAGCTCCTCGGCAATTCTCGGGGGAGTGTCTTGAGACATTTTACTTATCAGCGGAGAATGTATCTTTCCCACTTTTCCATGAAATAGAAAGCGAGTTCTCCACATTGAGTGCGGGGTAAGAACAAGGGGAGTAGTCTGGGTCTCCGAGCCAGATAGCTCTTATACCACTTTAAAAAGCATTTTGGAGTAGTGTTGTGCTTGAATGGTTTTGTGTGAAAAAACTCAGCCCGGGCTGCTTTACAAGAAGCATGATTTTCGCTCAGGGCTTTTTATATGCCACTTTGGCGTCCTCATTGTAGTGCTGCCTCCAGCACCTTTCTAATGTTTTACATTTCAATTTTCACGTTTTAGCCCCTCAGTGAACCAAGGGGCTGATGGCAGATGTCTGTTACAGCACTTGTTAGACAGAGGGAGGCATGTATTTGGTGCTTGTAGAATCCAATTTTGAATGAGACCATGATCTATAGTAGAGATATGTTCAAAAACTAGTCTATTGTCAACTAGAAGTTTGTTTACAGCCTGAACATCAAGCTCCTAGTCTTTTGTTCAGGCACGAGACAGATCAACGGCGAAGAGGGCGTAACTTTCAGCGAAAAAGCTATAACAAAATGATCAAACCAACCCAAAGGGAGGGCGGTGGCACAACTAAGTACAGGCAGGTTAGAAAAAATAGGATCTAGCAAATGGCCTTCTATATGGGTAGGACATGACTTACATAGTTGTACGTTCATTGATTCTAAGTCAGCTATGAGCGACGAACTTTTGGTACATTTAGGATCGTCTACAGATCAGATCTCCCAATATAGTAAAATTGGCAGCATTCAGAATATGATTGATTGGGAAAAGAGAGCGCCCACCGCCCGGCTAGTCCAGGAGGGTGGTACAATAGTATTCCAGAGAAAGTGAAGTTGGGCGTAAGCGCAATTTTAACTAATAAAGATTCTCATTTAGTTGCTGTAAATTCTTCTATTTAACATTCAAAAGAAGTTTTATAAATAATCGCTATGCTGCCCCCCATTTTCAGCCTCCTGTCTTTCCTTATTATGGAGTAATTAGGCGGAAGAGCAGCCGCCATGTCGGGCCCGAGCTTTCCTGCAGCCAGGTCTCTGTTAGAAAGACAGCATCTGGTTTATTATTTGTTAAGAGATCGAAAATGTGGGCATGATGTTTAGGGAGAGAGCGACAATTAATGTTATAAAATGTAAAATATTTATGAGATGAGAGTGTACATCTGGGTGAAGTCCTATTTGTATTCCCTATATAGTTAAAATGTTCTTCTTCACTTACTTTGTTTCGAAAACTTCAATTGAAGTCATTGGTCTGAATGGAAGAGGTAAGGGCAACCCTACAGAGCTGGCAATCAACAAAAGCATCATCTAACCTTACAATATTACACTTAGGAGATAAAGCCTAACGCAGCTCAGTCAGTTGTTTCCCTGAATAAGCTAATCTCTTTGACTGTGTTGTACCAGGGGCTACTGCCCCTGGTTCCAGTCGGGCGCGCCGGGTGCAGACGAGCTTGGCTTAGGCACGCCATTAGCGCGCCCGCCAAGCCTGTCCCCTCCCGGGCCTTTAAGTAGGGGGGCCGTAGCGGAACGCAGCCTGAAAGCTAATAGCATGAGGCACTGACAAACAGGCCTCCTAACAAAAAGACCCTTGCAAAAAATCTGTACTGTTTAAAAAAATATTGGATTGAGTGATATATCACCCCCATCCTAAAGGAACTCCATCAACTCCTTTCCGCACCATCTTTAAAACAAGGCACATCATTTACAAAGCCATCACGACCACCACCCGGGCTTTTCTTGTGACACGGTCAACAACTTTGGTGGCCCTAAGAACACCTGCAGTCTCAACATCATACTGTAGACTAAAAAGTGTAAAAGAGAGAAGCAAGGCAGCATTCATTTCCCTCTATCTACCCAGGATGTAGAACAACATTTTTCTAGCCATGAGGACCGCCCCAACACTGCTGCAATTTAGGAAAGAATTGAAGACACACCTCTTTAAAGAACACTGCATTACAATGCAAAATCAATCCAACTACCTCCCCTATTGCTACTCGACTGTATGCTTGTATTTTATGCTGTATAGTGGTTTTGCTCTCTTTTTGACTAGGTGTACACTATACAGATATCGTTAATTGTAGGCTTATGCGACCGGCTGTCTACATGTTGACTACTGAGTGTAGCATTCTTATATTACAGTTCTAATGGAATTGTTATTGTATGTTCATGCTTCAACATTCTGTATGTGTCTCAAGCAGCCGTTATGTCCAGACATCGATTGAAGGTGGTTGTTTAAGCTGTCTCCCATCAATAAACTACCGATAATCTACTTCTCTGTCTAACTAGATTACTACATAATTTGGATCAAAAGCACCAGCACCATCGAGTAAGGAACAATTAGTGTCATTTTTGGGTCTCACTGAGCTTTATAGTAAATTCGTTCAAGATTATGCTTCAAAAGTACATCCTTTAAGAATTTTGTTAAAAAAAGATGTTAAATTTTCATGGAACATTGAACAGCAATCTGCATTTGATTTATTGAAACAAGAAGTCATTAATGCTCCTTTTTTAAGACCATTTGAATTGGGTAAAGAATGCATAGTATGTGTGGATGCGAGCAATGTTGGTCTGGGCTCTGTACTAATGCAGAAGGACAAGGGCGAGGAATATGTGGTATCTTATTCTTCTCGGACTTTGCGGGGAGCTGAATACAATTATTCTACCATAGAGAAAGAATTATTGGCGTGTACCTGGGCTTCTGAACATTTCAGACAATTTATTTGGGGAACAAAGTTTCAGCTGAGGACTGATCATAAGCCTTTGATTAACATATTGGCAGCTGGTGGTGGTAGGACCTTAACTGGGCGTTTAGCACGCTTAGCTGCGAAATTACAAGAATTCCAATGCATGGTGGAGTATGTTCCTGGTCGTTTGAACGTTCATGCCGACTGCATGTCCAGGTTGCCTTTAATCAACTCTATTGGTATTGATTATTTAAGAGATGATTCAGATGTTGTTTTCAAAATTGATGATGTTAATGGTTGTGGTATTGGAGAGTTGTCCGATGGTATCTCTGAGATTGATTGGAGAGAAGCAATGAGCAATGATACCAATTTATCTTTTGTAGCTAATTATTTACAACATGGTTGGCCTCAAGAAAGAAATTTGTCAGGTGATATTTTGTCTTTTTTTAAAGTGAAAGATGAACTTATGTTCGATCAGGGTTTCATAATCAGAGGTGACAAAATAGTTCCGCCGGTGGGGTTGAGAGATAAGATCATTTCCATGGCTCATGAAGGCCATATGGGAATGTCTAGCACAAAGAGACGTATTCGTGAGTTTTATTGGTGGCCTAGCGTTGATAAAATGGTTGATAAATGGGTCAGTTCATGTTCTCCTTGTGCTAAAAGTGACAAAACTGTTAAACCTTTGACTGTGGGTGGGTCTCCTATTGAATTTGTCACATGTCCTTGGAAAAAGTTAGGGATTGACATTATTGGTCCTCTTGATTTGTCCACTCACAAGGAGGTATTTGCATTAGTTTTGATTGATTACTTTTCGAAATGGCCAGAGCTTAAGATTGTTGACAAAATTGGTTCTACTCAAGTAATTCAATTTTTAGATGAGGTTTTCTGTAGGGAAGGCATTCCGGCTGAAATTGTGTCGGACAATGGTCCGCAATTTGTTAGTAAGGAATTTGTGTCTTTTCTAGAAAGGTGTGGGATAGTGCACAAAAGGGTGTCAAATTACAACCCCCAGGCTAATGGCCAGACGGAACGCTTTAACAGGGTTGGTAAAGAATCCATCCAATTAGCTATTAAAAGTAATTTGGATTGGAGAAAGTCTTTACGTGCCACTTTGTTATCATATAGAACTTCCCCTAATTCTGTTACAGGTTTGTCTCCATTTGAAATGCTTAGAGGTAGGAAACCTGGTTCAAAGCTTCTTCCTTGGTGGATGAAGGTTAAATTTCCCTCTGAGTCTTCATTTGACTCTTCCATGGTTAGAGAAAGGGTTTTGAAATACCAAGAAAAGATGAAAAGCAACTATTTGTCATTGAACAACCGTGGTAGAAAGATCAAAGTTGGAGATTCTGTGCGGGTTAAGTTTGGTAGAGTTATTGGTAATAAATGGAACAAATGGTCTGATCCTTGTAGGGTGATAGAGTTATTTTCCAAAGCAGTTAGAGTTGAGGGGGGTAAAGTATGGAATTTTAGAAGGATTTCTTTATGTAAAGGTTTGAATGTGGACGCAGACCTACACTTAAACTCATCTACAACTAATTATGATTCTATGGCGGGCCATTCTGAAGACAAATTAAAAAGGTTTGACATGAAAGATGATACGTCTTACTCGGCCATGGTTGATACTTTTGGGTGTGAAAATCAAGATTTGGATTGTTCCATTCCTGTGATTAATAATCGCACTCCAGTTGATGATACAAGGGTTTTTGACAATGAGAATGTTGATAATATTGTTGTACAGAATACTGATGTTTCAGACTTTGTTTTAAGGAAAAGTTCACGTGTCAAACATGTTCCTGTAAAGTTGCAAGATTATTTTCATTGATTTCTTTTTGTTTGTTTATTTTGTTGTCTATAATTATTATTTTTTTGGTTTTTTTTAAAGGGGGAAGGTGTGTAGCATTCTTATATTACAGTTCTAATGGAATTGTTATTGTATGTTCATGCTTCAACATTCTGTATGTGTCTCAAGCAGCAGTTATGTCCAGATATCGATTGAAGGTGGTTGTTTAAGCTGTCTCCCATCAATAAACTACCGATAATCTACTTCTCTGTCTAACTGGATTACTACACTGAGGGTACACAGCCTGATGACCAAGAACAATTTAAGCTTGTGAATTCATGAAAAATTCAGTGCTGGACAAGAAGCATCTCAATCTTATGGAGTCTGGTATCACATGCATTCATCAGGAAAGAAAAGCTTGCCTGGTCTCTGTGGGATATTCCGTTTGATGTTCATCTTCAAAATGTGACAGGAGGCTCTTTAGAGAGATCCTTTCTAGGGTGTTCCTCTCTGGGGTCTGCTTCTCCGGGGGTCACTTTCAGGTAATTAGAGTTTTCCTTTATAAAGCATTCTTCTATGGAACATTCTTCTTTGTGATGTTCTCCGACCTTGCACGGTTATCCCTCAGTGTGCGGGATGTGATTGAATAGGATGTAGGATCTCAGGCAGAGGTGCAAAGCAGCCCCTTGCACCCCATGATGAGATCTTGGGGGGCCCCCACATTAAAGGGAGGCCCCCATTCAGCCCGAGCCTTGTCAATTGTTTTGAAATATGGGAGTCTAAAGGGTCGTTCACCAAATTCTGCCACAACACTATCATTTTATGCTATTCATGCTGCCCTAGGAGTACCTGGTGAAGCATCCAGAACTATGGGGGTCATATGCTGATACTGAACTGACAAAAGCAAGGGCTATGTCGGATCTGGAGGGAGGGGGAGAAGTCTTATACTCTTTCAAGACAGGGTACCCAGTGTTGAGGGGCACTTACCCCTCAACTTCAAATCCACTGATAAATGGATATTGATTATTGGTGAGAACCTCTGAAACAAAAAACAGACGCTTCATAGTCTAGTAGGACATCTCCCCCTAACAAAAACAATAGAAAACCTTATGGACTAGAATATCTGAAAGACATTGTGGGAAGAAAAAGACTGAACAAAGTTTATTTTGAGCCAGTCCAGTACGGGCTTTTTCTGCTATTTTCCTTTCTTCTCCTATAATTGTTATATAGATGCCTTATGCTCTACACTATATACTATACACACACACCTATTTTTTCTCTCTTTTGGAAAATCAGGGTTTTTTGTGCGATCAAGCTGGCATTACAAAAAAAAAGGAGGGAGGAAAAAAAAAAGACATAAAAAAGGGTGTAAAAAAAAGGGGGGGAAGGGGGATAGAAGGGGAAAGTAAGAGCACGCAGATCAAACGATAAAATGATGTGTGGTCTGGCAGACGGAGCTCACACATGCTCACCATCATTCAGGCCATTCCTGACTGCCTGGTTTTGGGGGGTGGGGAGGGATTGGAGGTCTGGAACACAAGCAGTGATAGGAGAACTGTTATTTTGGTTTAAACTTTTTTCTGGTTACAATTGCGAAAGCTGTAGGAAAACTGACAGGAATGAAGAGAGAAAAAACACGAGTGGGCTGGGTGGGGAGCACTGAGACAGTTAGTGGGACAGGGTAGGGGATTGTTTGCAGGATGGGAAAAGCTTATTTAATCTGTATTTATTTTTTAGATGTTGGCAGGTGTATGGATTTTTTTCTGATGATTCTGATGTTTTTTAAAAACCTAACAACTAATATGTTAAATAAACTTAGAATTGTCTCGCTCAATATCTGTGGTCTAAATGATCCAGCGAAAAGGCATAGAACTGCTCAAGTCCTGCGGAACAATGGGGGAAGACATTGTCTGCCTTCAGGCGATGCATGTAGAAGGAGCCCAGAAATCTTTGTTGAACACTTTGAGCTACAAGATTATCGGAGCGACCTCGCAAGGGGCTAGGGTTAAAGGAGTTGGGATTCTAGTCTCTAAAAGATTACCCTTAGTTGTCAATCAGGTAAAAGCGGACTATCCGGGGGGATGGGCGATTGCAGGGTGTTCTATTCCTTCTCTTCCCTCTAATTTTGCTTTTACAATTTGCTCTGTTTACGGAAGCAATCTTGACGATCCAGGGGAAATACATGAGGTAAAAGAGGAGTTAGTACATTGGCCATTACCAATCATACTATGCGGTGATTTAAATCTAAATCTGCCTAGTACCTGGAATTCAGACAGGTCCTGGAATTACAGGGGTAGGAAACCTAAGGTTTTCCAGGCTGTGTTAAACCTGATCAGAACCCATGGCCTGAAAGATGTGTGGGCAAAGCTGAAACCTAATCAGGACGGATATACTTTCTTCTCAGCTCCTCACTTGTCGTTTGATCGGTTGCATTATTTTCTAGTTTCTCCATCCTTGGTTCACGACTGCGCTATTGACACTGCTCCTCGATTTCTTTCAGATCACAATCCTCTTATTATTAACATAGAGGTATTGGTGAATAGTGGTTCAACTTCTAATTGGACATTCGAAAAAGCCCTCCTATATGATGACGATTACCGAGAACACATGAAAAGCTGGATACATGAGTTTTTAGAGATAAATTCTCGGTCAGCCTCAATAATGGTTGTCTGGGACACACTAAAGGCAGGTATAAGGGGGAGATGCTCAGATTGTCCATTAGAAGGAATAAAAAAGAGAAAGCACAGGCCGAGCTCTTACTCAATCAAATGATAGGAGCTGAAAGAAAACTAATACAGGCTGTGCAGTCGGGAACCAGAATTGAAGAAGCACAGACCAACGTTGCGGTTGCTAAGGCAGAGATGGGGACTATATTAGCAGAAAGAACTGCTGCTAAATAGGCCTCATCCCGAGAAAGGCTTTATGAATTCAGTGAACTTGTCGGCCATCAATTGGCCATATCTACCCGGCAACAGATTACTGCTAATATAATTTCTTCAATCCAAGCAAACTCTGAAGAGCTAACTAATGATCCTATAAAAATAGAGGAGGCTTTCAGAGAATTCTATGAGAAATTATACACAGAAGAAACCACTAAGCCTAGAGAGCTCAGAGAATCGGAGATTAATAACTATCTAGATGCTATTCCGGTAGCTGAGCTCAATAGAGAGAGTAGCGACCAAATGGAAAGCTCCCCAGCTTGGGAGGAGATTGCAACTGCTTTAGCAAGCCTCCCTGATGGTAAGGCTGCAGGAGCTGACAATATCCCAGTTGAATTTTATAAAATGTTCTTGCAACAAATAAAAGACGTATTTATAAATGTAGTTACCTCCATCTTTAATGGTTTATCGCCACCTCAGTCCTGGTCAACAGCAAAAATAGTAATATTTCTCAAAAAAGACAAACCTCCTCTGGAAATGTCCTCATACAGACCAATAACCCTCATTAACACAGACTCCAAAATATTCTCTAAAATTCTTGCATCCAGATTGTCCGCTTATATAGAGTCTCTGGTTTCCAACTGGCAGCACAGATTTATACCAAAAAAGGGCACCACGGAACATGTCAGTCGGACCATCACCCTATTCGAAGCTGCTAAGGTATCAGGAGACCCAATCGCACTAATATTCTTAGACGCTGAAAAAGCATCC
This sequence comes from Lissotriton helveticus, assembly GCF_964261635.1. NCBI lineage: Eukaryota > Metazoa > Chordata > Amphibia > Caudata > Salamandridae > Lissotriton > Lissotriton helveticus. The sequence goes on from NC_136068.1 coordinate 982,857,118, forward strand.
GATCGGGTCTCCTGCCAATATCTGTGGGGGGTCATGAGGCCAATTGGTTTTGGTCCCAGGTTCCTGAAGGCATTGCAAGATTTATATCAAGGTCCCACTGCTAGAATATTGGTCAATGGACAGCTGACAACGCAGATAGGGATAACACGCGGAACAAGACCAAGATGCCCTTGTTCACCGCTGCTATTTGCTTTGTACATTGACCCTTTGATTAAAAAAATCAAACTCAATCCAGAAATAGTATTGGTGAGCAGGTTTGGCACTGATACGAAGATTATGGCCTACGCCGATGATTTAGCTCTAGTAACTCCTGAACCCGAAAGAGCCATCAAGGCGATGGAACAAGATGCCCAAGAATTTGGGAAGTTATCCGGTTATGCCCTCAATAAATCCAAAATCCAGATTGTGCTAATCGAACATATGAGCTGGGAGGACTATACCGTAACCCAGAAGGCTAAATATCTAGGGGTCAATATAGTCTCCAATTTGGATTTAATTGTTAAAGAAAATCTGACCCCGCTCGCAGCCGATATGAAAAAGTCACTTAAAAGGATTAACAACATGCACTTGACAATAGGGGGGAGATGCAACGTTTAAAAATGACCTTTTCCCCAAATTATTATATTTCTTTAGGACCATCCCGGTAGAATTTAATAATACAATACTGCATACATTTGAACAAATTTTCTCTCAGTTCATCTGGGATTATGCACAACCAAGAAGAGCTTTTAAATTTCATTCATTACCCAGAGAGAGAGGAGGGTGGGCTCTCCCTAATCTAAAACTATACTATTAGGCTACTGTTTTACAATATAGTTCTGAGATTCTGCATGATTTTCCCCCGGAGAACCCCTCGGGCCTTCCATCCCCCTATACAATACTACTAGGGGAAAGGGTAAGGGATGCCTTTGGCGTCAGCAGGATCATTGTTATTTTAAACGGGTCAGATTTAAGACTCTTATGAATGCTTACAGAGTATTTTTTAATATACGCAAAATATTCGGACTTGCCAAATTAAACTACTACACTCCCACCAGGAATAATAGTAATCTACCACTCATTTTTCAAAATGCTCATCTTCCACAGTGGTATCAAGCGGGTTTCTCCAAACCGGTAGATGTGATCACCTCAGTAGGCATCTGGGCTTTCAGTACTCTGAAAACCCGGTACAACCTGGACAACAGTCCGTTTTTTCAGTATAATGCCATCACAGGATTTTTAACAAATAAAATTGGCGGTCCAGCAGGGTTTGCTAAGATATCCCTTATAGACAAAGTCCTGGAGCCCAATACACCACGGATCGGAAGTATTTACATAATGCTAAAGGAGCGGAGGCCGGATGACATTAGTAAAGTGGATGAAAAATGGTAGCAGAAATTGTGTGTGCCACCTAATACCTTTTGCCGCGCCCTAAGACTCGCACAAACGCACTTACTGTCATCAAAGCTGCAAGCTCAATTTTTTAAAACCGTTTTTTTCTTAACACCAAGCAGAGTGGCCAAATGGGGTACCGGCAGCGGAACAACTTGCCTGAGATGTGCTGAGCATAGTGCAGACTCAGTACACGTTTGCTACATGCTTAAAATTAGCCCCATTATTCGAAAAGATGCAACCTATCATTAATGGAGTTCTTTAACAAGATATACAACTGTTGCCTGTTACTGTAATGCGAGGAGTTAATGATACGATCAACATAAAATCAGGGGGAGCCTATTTGTTTTTGGCTATGACCATCCTTCGGATTTGTATTGCCTCATATTGGAAGGACCCAAACCCTCCCTCTTTTGCTCAATGGCAGGCTTGACTGCTTGCCACTTACAAACTTGAGTTAGCTATATATGCCAGAAAAGGTAGGGTTGGGAAAAAAAGGGATTAGAGATTTGGGCTCCCCTAACCAGGTGGCTTAGCACATTGAATCTACAGGAGGCATAGTAATGTTGGGTAATTTGGGACAACGTTTTTTGTTGTGCATTTATTTCTGTCTGCCCCTCGTTTCTTACTCCCCTAACCTTCCTCTCCGCTCCTGCCACTTCCCCACTTGTTTAGGTTTATTCTTTTTCTCCTCTCTCTTTCAACTCAAGGCACAACTCTCACAGGGTATCTTTCAACCCTTAAACAGTGGGTAACTCACCCCACCTCACCTCACATTCAGGGCAACTACTCACAGGGTATCTTTCAACCCATTCACAATAGGTATCACATAAGCCGCCTCGCCTCCTTTCAACCCCTAAACAATGGGTATCTCATGACCCATATATGTCCCCAAGGACTCCTTGCAAATGGCTATATTTCCAGCCCCACACATCACCGCACTGTTACTGCGTGCACGCTCAATTGCACGGTCTCAGGCCACCCGCTCAGGAATCTCCATGCTCAGGATTCACGCTCCAGGGAATCTCGATACTTGAGTCGATGCGCTAGAGCATCAGTAAGACCATTGCAGAAAAAATACTCTGGCAGGCCCAGTAATTGCCTAAAAACAATGGGAAAGTTTACCTTTTAAAAGTTCCTTGAAATGGAATCATATGAACTCTCTTCAGTAAATCACAAATTCTTGCCGCTGGTTATGTGCCACATGTTGATGTATGAGCCAACTTCGGTATTGTAAACTGATTCCCCCTAATTGCGAGCTCACTCCAACTTAATGCTGTCAGATCATTACCCGCCGGCATGACGAGACAAATGATGAACAGCTAATAGGGCTAAACGCAGTCCGCTTTACAAAGGCTTGTTTAAACTCTTGGACTGGAGGCTGCACAGTTACAGTTGCAAAGACATCCACAATCCAGTCAGAGGCACAACAATTTGTTTGGCAATCGCTATATAATCCAAATAGAGATCTTAAAAGCATTAACTGAGGTAGTCTTTCACTCCACACCAGTGTTTCTCATTTATGTAAAATAGGCAGCCTTCTGGGCTAGCTTGTGAAGATGCCCTGGACTGTAGGCTGTATGTTGAACTAGACACCTGTGGTGCTACCAGGCACAAACCCTCTTCACAGGTTTCAATGTCTTTGTCTCTATAATCTTTTTGATTTCTTTCTGTGATACTTCAAATCTTTTCTGTTCCAGCATTGAACTGCCATTCACGCTTGGGTCTTCTCCGCTCGTCTCCAGTGTTACAATCAAGGATGTATAAGATGTGCATATTGCATAAAGTATTAAACTGTGACGGTTCCCTGTCCGTGGGAATGAGTTAGGGATTGTGTTTGTGTCTGTGGGAGACTGGGTGAGGCGTGCTACATTTTTCGGAGATTCCCTGTGTTAGTGGGAATGTAATGGGTTTAAAGATACCCTGTGATCGTGATGGGTTTAAAGATGTCCTGTCATGGTATAGGTTGAAAGATACCCTTTGAGGAAGTCCTCTGGTCAGACTTGGTCCTGCTGTGAGTTGTGTAAGTGCAGTAGAGGGTTTGGAGTCTCTGGTCCTGCTGTGAGTTGTGTAAGTGCAGTAGAGGGTTTGGAGTCTCTGGTCCTGCTGTGAGTTGTGTAAGTGCAGTAGAGGGTTTGGAGTCTCTGGTCCTGCTGTGAGTTGTGTAAGTGCAGTAGAGGGTTTGGAGTCCCTGATCCTGCCTTGAAAGTGGATGGTGTAGACAGTGTGAAGTCCCTGGTCCAGCTTTAAGTGTTCAGAGACACTGATTGATATTATTTCTGATAGCCTTCCTGAGTGGGTAAGTATGTAGTGTAGGGGTATGCGTATTACACCCTTATGTTAGTGTTGTCCCTCCAGAGTGATAATGGGCGTGTTAGAGGAGCATGTGTGTTGCACCTTGATGTTGTGAGGTGAATGACATAGGGGTGTTATTAGTTTCCTAGTTCTACTGAAGATTGTATGATGTGATTATCTATGCATTTTAATGTTCATAGGACTGTCGTATCATTTTGTGTCATCTCTTGTTCTTTTGATTTGATATTCATCTAGAAGTAATATTTATGGGGACTCTATTGTTTTATATGAATTTTCTATTGTTTCTTTAACAGAGGGAGATGTGTTGTGATTTGTTTTGGTTACTGTGCATCCTCCCCAGAGTTCCAAGTCCCTGCCGCTGAGCCAGTGAGTGAGATCATTGGATGGTTGAAATGTTAAGTAATTGTGCTTGGATGAGTGGACAGTTGGATTGTGAAGGGCTAAGCAGCAGGATACCGCTCCTGGTGAGACTTTACCTGTTTTATCTGTAATCTACAACTGAGCTAATAAACCTACAAGACTACATCCTTGATTTTAACAGAGTCCTCTGATGTCCTTAATGCTGAATCGTGCAAAGTCAACAAAGGACGGGACAGGTCAAGACACGAATGTCCATAACGCATCACCCATCCCATTAAGCTTCAGGCAGGAGGAGGAGGAATAGTTCTCATGTACTTTCAATGGCAATGAACATAGATGGGACATTTTCATGGTGCCTACCCAATTTTCACAGCTTTGCCCTTAGGTGATTCTCTCCGAATTTTTCTACCTCTTTTAAAGCCTTTCCTAAATCTTTCACAACACTCAGTGATGTGGGAATCTAAGTAGTACAATAGATGTGGGCTCCAAGACCAATGTGGGATCCTTGTCCGATGCAATGAAAGGATTGGAAAGCCGGCTGGACTCGCAGGTAAGTTTGGAATTGCAGAAATTCATGGGAGCCCCAGCTGAGGATACGGAAGAGGCGAAAGGAGGATTGTTGCTGCTGTCAAGAATCCAAGGAAAGCCTTGGTGTATGGCAGTGGCTTGATTCACTTTAAACCGCACCAGAGCAGAGTCTACCTTCTTGCTGAACAGGCAGAAGCCATCAAAGAGCATCTACCAGGGAAGATTGGACAGGTCTGGCATGGTGGCAGAAGGCCACCGTTGAGGCCATGGCCCTGCCTTGTGAGTCAGGGTGTCCAGTCTGCACCAAATGGTGTACTTCTGCTGTGTCCTGCCCATCAATCAGTGCCTGGTTCAAGATGGCCAGACCCTCTTCAGGAAGCATGAGGAGAGTCCGAAAAGGTGTGCATGTATCAGCCAGCGGTGTTCACGGGCTGCAATGCCAATGATGGAAGAAAATTTCTTCTTCCCACAGGTATCCAGCCTTTTTGGTTTCCTTTCCGGTAGTAAGCTAGGGAAGGTACTTGGGTTAGGTTTGGCAGTCAAGGGCTGCACTGCCAGGCTCTCAGAGAGAGGGATGCTTGGTGAAGAAGGCCGGGTCTTCAGGGACTAGGCAATGGCAATCATTCTGTTCACGGGAGCCCCTGTGCAAGGTTTACCCCAAGACCCTTAAAGAACAGTGAATGCCTCCTTAACGTGGTAGGGGGGGGGGGCTGGAGGGGAATCAAGGGCCCCACAGAGCTTACCCCTTGTTTGAAGCACCTCCTTCAAGACTCGGTTATTAACCTCAATAGAGGGTAGCTGTAGGTCTAGGACCTCTACTACCCTTCACACCCCAAAAGCGAGAGATGCTCATTCCGCTGTAGCTGGGCCTAGAGAAGAATCCATGCCAGAGTCTGGGGATGTGTCCACACCACTGGTGTCATCCGCTCCTCATAGCAATTAAATCCTAGTAGGAATCATCCTTTAGGAGGCCATAGACTTCCTCATCATCATGTTGCACTGAGAATGCGTCTAGCTGACTCCTTCTAGCATTACGCAGGTTAAGTTAGCATTTGCTGCACCATTTTGTATTCAACTGACATTTTGTGCCATGATCAATATAATCTGCTCCTGCCTCATAATGTTTGCCTCAGCAGAAAAAGCTGTTCGATTGTTTCTCTTTAGTGTTGTGCAAGGTTGAGTTCCACTACCTTAATGAATAGACTGTTCTGTCTTTTGCATACCTTTTTTCTCTAGTAAGTCCTGCTTCCACCCTAGAGAGACGAGCACGGGCAAAGTAACCTTGAAGCCAAGATAACATGTACCCGTTCTCAAGATAGTAGCTGGCCCTTCTGTACTCCGTTTGTTCATTAGTGCCCAGGCTGGAAAATTCCAGTCTGAGCGATGTTTTAGAGGTGTTGGAAATGCATTTTTTGTGTTACTGTGTGGACAGGGGTCAGTCCCTCGGCAGCTGTCTAAGGAGGCTGGTCAGACTGGACTCCGCTCGAGCGAATACTAATAAAATAACTTGGTTTGTATTCTCTACTGTCTGACCGACTCTTCATTTGTGTAAAAGGCTGAGAGGTGGTCACGAGTGACCCAGGTGACCCTAATCGGGTCACTGCCATCAGTTGGCGCCCGAACAGGTATCCCATCGGGTGAGTGACCCTTCTTTACTCGCAGACGGGTGAGGAGGAAGGAGCCACGTCAGGTCGGATCGACGTATTGGGTATCCCTGCATGATAGAGCATAGCACTCGCAGCTGCCCCACCTGTCTTATCGGGCGGTGCCTCGCCCAGTGGTCAACCCAATTGGGGTCCTGAAAGGCAAAACCCTTGGATCAGACCGTTGGTCCAAAGAGTCGGCAGTTGAGAAAAACGTTGTTTGATCTGTGTGCACCAGGTGAGTTTGTTTTGGGTTTGTTTGTGACTATGATTCCACTTTGGTTAGTGTTTTGTACGGTCTGAGGATCATCTTTGGACAAGCGCTTGAATTAGTTTGGGTTCTTTGTGAACATGGTATTGCTCTGATCTGAATTTGGTGAGGTCTGTGGACCAATTTTGGTAAGGCATTTGAAAATATCTGTTTGGCATAGGTAGAGGGAAAGTTTTGCTTCAAGATGCCATGTTTTAGTAGATTATTTTGTGTGAGTTGCGGTTGTTGTTCTAGTGATGCTCGATTGGAAGAGACTCAGCCTGCGCCTCCAGAAGGCACACCAAACTTTTAAATGTACGTCAAGCATGGTCTTGGCCCTATTATGTTTAGTACATTATGGCACAAATATATGAGGGACAACGCCGAGTTGCAGTGACCGCTGACGGCCACATTTGATGAACAAAAACATAATTTCCTGTAGGATGAATTGTTTGCGAAGAGAAGTAGGCAGTCCATATTTGACTCCCTTAGAACGTGGCAAAAGGAAGCTAAGCAGAGACGACTGAAAGCAGAAAAGGAGGCTAGGAAGGCAAGGATGCAGACAGTGACTCAGAAAGCTGTTGCATATGATAAAGAAAAGACTGAGTGGGGGTAGAGTATGCTGGCAGGAGATTTCGATTGCAATGTGAAAAGCCTTATGTGGCTAGAGAGGGCGATGATGCATTTGTGGAGGAGTTGTTGGAAGCCCAACCTCTGCCTCCATATGAACCACAGAGAATATACCCCGTGGTGCCACAGACCCAGTTGGCTGTTTCTCCTGCTTCTGCCTCTTCTGTAACTGACCCAGCTGCTTTGGCTGCAGCGCTTCTTGCAGTTTCTGTGGCCTCGCCTTCGGCACCTGTGATGACTGTTGGTCTCTCTGCTATGCCTATTGTGTCAGCGCCACTTCTCTCTCCAGCCCTCACCCACACGACACAACCATTGGCGACCTTAGTGCCTCTCCCTTCCGTCACCACTCCTTCCCTTATCCTCCATTACCCGTCGGTATTGGGTAGCGGAACACCTGGATGGGGAGCGGGGGACAGGGACTGGGCGGCTGCTAGTAAGTGACTGAGGCAGACATTGATACGATGAGATGTGGGAGAAGAGAAGCAAAAGGCGGTGGCCAATCAGCCAGCTCAGTGGGCTCGTAACCCCATTTACAGTGTAGAGGATATGTGGGAAATTATGAAAGACTATGAGCCTTTTGTCCAGCAGCATGCCCTTAAGCATATGTTGGCTACTTTGATTAGGGCTAGGGAACAATGTGAGGCAGCGCCACAGAATATTTATGATATTAAGGATCATGTCTATGTAGCTGACCGGGTCAGGTGTTTGGTAATGTTGGGGCGATGACCGATGACAGTGTCTCAGTTTCCGATGAGAGAGGTGCATCCCATAAATCATCCCGAAATACCAGAGCAACGAGATCAGCATGAGATTGTTATCAGACCAAAGGTGGTGGCTTGATTCCAGGAACAATGGGTTATACACTCCTTGGAAAAGTGAGGTTTTATCTCTTAAGACTCAGTTGCCCGACCCTAGGAAAAATCCCACAGGGTATTATAAGGAACTGACTGAAGCAGCTACTTCGACCGTAATGACGCTTGCCGATATCAAAATATTTTTGGGTTTGCTGGTACCTGTTGACATTTGAAGGCAGGTGCACACACAGGATCATGTTGTGGAGTTGGGTGGAACCTGGAAGCAGATTAAAGAATGGGACGAAGACAAGAAACCCGGGGAGAAGCCTGAGGTTGAGATACTAGCATTACCTGGTCAAATTATTACGTATATGCATTATCTTATTCCACCAAGAAGGGTAGATTGGGACAAGTTAACAGCCTGCCGTCTAAAGAAAGATGAAAGTGTTTCTGATTTCTTCACTCGGTTTGAGGGTGCGTTTTGGGATTTTATCAGGCATGATTTGTCGGTGGAGGGGGGAGTCTGGCTGTTCCTTAATAGATTTGTTATGAACATGCCTCCTGAGATTGCGACTTGGTTGGAGGCTTCGGAGAGTACTCGTACTACCTTGTCCCCATCTGTGATACTGAGTATGGCAGAGTACTATGAGCTTAGGGAGAATGAGGAGGAAAAAAGGTAGAAAAGAAGACTAAGGAATTGAAGATGAAGGTGTTGTTACAGCCTGCATCTGGGGGCAATGGCAGGGGTTGTGGTACTGGTCCAGCCTGGCAGGTTCCTCGTACCAGTAGGAATGCCACGCCGGTGGGGCGGAATCAATGCGCGTACTGCAAGGACACTGGCACAGTGAGTGTCCAGTGTTATTGCAGAAAGTAGCAGTACCCAGAGGACAGGGTTCTCGTGGACGGGGCTGTGGAGCAAGTGATCAGGTGGGTCCGGGCAGATGGGACACAGGAGGGTCGTTCTGACCAGATCTATTTTGATGACTCTCGAGGAACACAGAATTATCACGATGATTATGATCTGGACGAGGTGACAGGGATGTCTCATGGTTAGAACAGCCAGGGACAGGGTGAGTGGCCAGTTCAGATACCTGTAGATTAGCGCGGTCCTTATGTCGCTGCAGATTTGCAAGGGTCGGTTAAGAAATTCTTGGTGGATACAGGTGCAATGAATAGCTCTGTTTCTCGTTCGCTGTTACCCGGGCCAGCTCTGTCTGGCCAAAATAATTTTTCAGTAGGTTTTTCAGGCGTACCAGTTGTGAGCCCCATTTTCAAACCTCTTGCCTTGACTATCGGTCCTTTTATTGTGGACTCGCAATTCTTATTAACATCCAATTGCGGTGAAAATGTAGACTTATTGAAAAGTTGCATGCAACAATTTTCTGTTCTCCAGAAGTAGTCTACATGACTATGGGACCAAACGTGACCAGTTCCAAGCAGTGTCTGTCCAAAGATACGCCCCTTCCTGCGGAGTTTAAAGATGTGCCACCCACTTTGTGGGCGATGGGTGATACGGATGTGGGACTCTTGCAAATTCCCCCAGTTTCCATCAATGTTAAGGACAACGCTGTTTTGCCCCGTGTTCCCCAGTAAAAAATTCCTCAGGCGGGGGAGTGAGCTTTGCTAGGAATAATAAAAGATCTGATTGAGGCGGCATTAGTTGAAGAGACAGCGGTGAATGTGTGTAACAGTCCTATTCTTCCAATTCTTAAAAAGGCATCCCCAGACTCCCCCGCTGACAATGCAGATGTTTATCGTTTTGTGGTTGATTTGCGTGCAACAAGACAGTGGTACCTCAGTTCCCATTGGTCCCTGACATTACGGCCCTCCTCACTCCGATTCCTTCCTCTGCCAAATTCTTCTCTGTTATTGTTAGAAGGTGGTTCTGACACTATGGGTCGCCCGGATTTTTTGATTTTTGAGCACCTAATTGTTGAGCTTTTACTGTGGGGGAGCCTCATAAGTTGGGACCCACCCACAGTGAACTCAGGATGTAAGAGACTGCATGGGGACTTTACTGGTGTTTCCCTGGCTTGCCCAGGCCACTGCGCAGCAGCTGAAGTAAGGGACACCGGGCTGGTTACATGGAGGCACATGTGTACATGCGTGTGCACACGTGTAAGGGCTGCGCAGGGGAGATTCTTAGCGTGTGCAGTCCAGGAGCAGCTACAAGATGAAGGGTGTGGCAGGACTTGTGCAGAATTGGATGGTGACATGGAATAGGCTTTATACACTGGGAAGGAACATGCCAGGGAAAGTCTGTATTTTACAGTTTTTCACTTCATTATTCCCCTCTAGGGATGTGGAGCCCATGTGCTAGATAAACTTTCATAAGACCTACAGATTCCAGACACACACTAAAGTCCACTGTAGCAGATGTGAAAAGGAGTATTCTGCAGAGTCCAAAGTCATATTTGTACTGCTTTTGGGTCATTCAGAAATGTCACATTTCTCTCAGCGGGCAGACCCGAACTGCAGGGCCGGCTCCCGCGGCAGCATGCGAGGGTGCTGGCCGAGCGGGGAGCCGGCGGGGGCAGCCGGGGTGGGCTCCCCATGCTGCCCTCCAACGGAACAGGCAGGCGGGGTCCCGGGTGGGATCGGGCCCCTGAACATAAGCAAAAGTGGCCAGGGTGGGCTCCCCGAGCCTCAGACACTCACCTGGGGGTCCGGGTGGGACAGGGACCCCCACGAGGCCCAGGAACGTGGCAAAGCCGCCAGCCTCACCAGCGCGGCTCTCCCCGGCACAGCAGGACAGGCGCTCATCTATTTTGCAGGAAAAGGAGCTGAAGCGCCCCATAATTCCTTGCCAGGCATGGGGAATTCATTGTTTTGGTGCCTGGTGTCCCCTCAGAGGAGGGGGTCAGCCTCATTTGTGAAAAGGTGTTGGGGGAGCTGCTGGAAAAGCACAGTTTCCCCCCACAGCACAAAGAGACGGCTCTTCCAGCATTAAACACCTTCTGGGCTGGAACTTTTTTCTACACCTGAGGGTGTATTGCGCAGTGCATTATGGAGTGAAGGGCTTAGTTGGGGATGTCTGGAGAAGGGCATCCCCTGGAGGTGAAGAGGTGTAAATGCACCGAAATGCATTGACTAATGGTTATTTCTTTTTTTTTGTCAAATCTATTTTAATTGTTATTTAAGAGCATTTTAAACTTCACTCATAGAAATTGGGTGGCAGACATACAACTGACATAGGTACATTACATTCAACATATTGTGAAACAAGTATACCAGCTTTGTACTAGATGATGCATCAGAAGTTCGTCTAGAATAGTCTGAACTACAGTTCGCCTGCTGGTGCGCAGACTCTGAGGCCTTTTGGGGATCGGGATGTAGGCCGCTCAATGGTCCGAACAGTTCAGGGCTGGCCTATCATCTTGAGCTTGGAAACAGATGTCATATATATATGAAACAGTAAACATTAACTTGGCAGCAGTAACCTCACAAAAACTCCAACTCCCTATCTGACCCCTTCCCTCCGACTTCGCCGGCCCCAACCCTCTGCCCCGCCCATTTTTGCAAACGCTCCTCGACTACGGCTACCCTGGTGTGCCTATCTTTATGTCTCAGAGGAGCAAGAATTGAACATGCCAGACTATCTCGGTAGGAGAACTACTTGTCTCATGCACCCGCCCTCACATGAATTTTCCATCCCTTCCACATCTCCTGCATTCTCTTCCATATCAGTGCGTTGCAGTGCACCAAGCATGCGCTCCCAATGTGCCGCTATGGGTTCCTTCCTGAGCCCCATCGTTTCCTCCCTGCATATGGCGGTGCACTCTGCCCTTGCCCACGCCTGGAATGAGGAAGTCCATGCTCGTGGTAGGTCGTGTGCCTTCCACCTCCTTGTGAGGAGGCACTTTGCCACTACCATCCCCAGGTCTATAAAGCGGGATGCCACCTTGTCCTTGGGGGATCTCTTGAAGTGATGGAGGATGTACTCGGGCCATTCAAATGGTATGGTGCGAGCCGTGCAGCTCTGCAACATCTCGCTGACTGCTCGCCAATAGGTCCCCAACCCCGGACAACTCCAGACCATGTGTATGAATCCCGCCTCCTGCTCATCACACCTGGGGCAAAGTGCATCTGCACAACAGAAGTATTTGTTGATCAACTCAGGCGTGAGGTAGGCTCTATGGACAATGAAGAGTTGAATCTGGCGGAATTGCATGTTGCGTGCGATTCGGACCGGGCTTTTAAGCCCCCTTTCCCATTCTTTATCCGTCAGTGACCGCCCTATATCCTGCTCCCACTTGCCTCGAAGGGGGTCCAGACTAATTGCCGCATGCTCCCGTAATGATGCCGCAAACCCTCGGACCAGATGTCTGCCCCTCCCCATGACGTGGAGGTACTGCATTGTTAAATGCTGCCGGGGCTCCGTAGCTAAATCGCCCCATCTAGCCGACAGTTGCGCGATCAGAGATCTGTGCATCAGGAACCCCCCAAGGGGAAGTCCTTCCTCGGTCACCAGCGTCTCATATGCCACGAGCTCCCCTTCCCTATATAAATCGCCAAGCGTGTGAATGTTGGCCTCCTGCCACTCCGCTAGCATGGAGGACGTGAGCACCCCCTCACCACCAGGCGAGCCCTCCAAGGGTATGGCAGGCGCATAAGGGACTGTACCAGGGTAAGGTATAAGGCTCTTCGACAGCACCTGCGCGCCACCTCCAAGAGGAGCGGGCCCTGACTTCCGACCTTTGCCATGGGGTGGAAGAGTTTGGTGATACGCTCTAGGGAATATGGCTGCATGGCCGTGGCCATGTCTTCTCTACCCCTGTCCGCCAGCCAACGAGCAACCCATTGCAGCTGCGCGGCCAGATAGTAGTGCTCAAAACAAAGGGCAGCCAAACCCCCCCGATCCGTCGGCAAGAACCACTTCGCCAGAGCCAGTCGGTGCCTAGAGTTGCCCCAGACGAAGTCCCTCAGCAACTTGTTAAGCATGACAAAGAATGAAGGCGGGATAAATAACGGTAGGTTGGCAACGTAGTACAGGAGGCGGGGAAGCATGATCATCTTAGCAAGTGCCACTCTACCAGTAGTGGTCAGCGGGAGCGTACTCCAGAAGTGCACCTGCGATCTAAGGGCCGCAACCGCCCTCCCAAGGTTCCGGTCGAATAAGTCAGCTGGACTACGGTAAATTTGTATCCCCAGATAATGAAAGGTGTCCTCTTTCCATTGGACCCTTGTACCCTCCAGATGGTATCCCGGGTCTTCAGTTCCTTCCCTGAAAGCATAAAGGCAGGATTTACCCGTGTTTACCCAGAGCCCCGAGACGTCAGCAAAGGTGTGCAGTAGCTGTGCCAGCTGCATGGGTAAGCGGCTCACGTCCCGCACAAACACCAACAAGTCGTCAGCATAGAGCGACACCTGCTGAGTTGCATCTCCCATCGGGATATCATCGCCCAGGGTTTCGCGTACCGCTACAGCCAGGGGCTCGATTGCCAGCGCGAATAGTAACGGGCACAGAGGACACCCCTGCAGGGTGCCCCGGCACACTGCCACTGGTTCTGACATGTAGGGGCCCAATCGCACCGGAACCACAGGTTTTTTGTATAGCAAGCAGACCATATGTAGGAATCCCACGTCTAACCCATATCTCACTAACACCGTCGATAAGTATCCCCATTCTAGGCAATCAAACGCCTTCTCCAGATCTAACGTAAGGCAGCCTGCCCTGGGTCACTCCCGCAGGGCCTCCGCTGCCACTGTAAAATATCTCCGGCGGTTCAATGACGTGGACCTCACTGGGACAAACCCGTTCTGATCTGTATGGATTAAATGGGGGACCACCTGCGCCAACCGTTCCGCTAGCACCTTAGCGAGGACTTTATAGTCCACATTGAGCATTGCCAGAGGCCTATATGAACCCAGGGCGGTGGGGTCTCTCCGGCTTAGCAGGGACACCAGAAACGCCTCTAGCATAGAAGATGGCAGCGACCCCTCCTCCACCGCTGTGGTGTATAACTTATGTGGCAGTGGCGTCAGTGTTTCCCGGTATGCTTTATAGAATTCGGCGGGCAGGCCGTCCGGCCCTGGAGTCTTCCCAGTGGCCATGGACTGGATCGCTTTCCCTACCTCCTCCAGCGAGAGAGGCGCATTAAGCATCTCCTTCTGCTCCTCAGACGCTTTGGGCAATTGAACAGAATGTAGGAACCCCTCCAAGGTGTGCTCTGAACCTCTACACTGAGCCCTGTATAGCTGCGCGTAGTGGTCTGTGAGAGCACGGTGTATTTCACACTGTGTGTACACCATCTCTCCCTCCGCTGTGCGAAGAGCTCCTATCGGGGCGCCCCTCCCTTCTTGTTTAATTAATCAAGCCAACAATCAGCCCGCTCTGTCCACCCTGGCGTGCGTTCTGGCCATGTGCGCAGCATAGTTGTGGCAATGCAGCTTCTCCAGGAGCTCTGCGTGCTGAGTGCGGAGGTCTCCCAGCCTGCATGCGTGCCTACCTCCCCCTTCTCCCTCCCGCTCATAGCGTAGGAGTTCAGCCTCCAGGCGCGTCAGGGAGGCAGAGAGCGACTTGCGTATGTTCCATGCTGCCCCCATGCAGTGCCCCCGGACAGCCACCTTATGCACATCCCACTCCACCATAGCATTGCTCACTATCCCTTCATTGGCATCAAAGTACGCAAGGATGGCCGAGCCCAGGGATAAACGGAACTCTGAGTCCTCAAGCGCAGTAGGCTGCAACCTCCATGTGGGGACGGGTGGGCGTTGCACCTCCCAGCTGATTTGGATCCACAGGGGATTATGATCGGAGTGTGTTCTCCCCAAGTATTCTGTGCAATGAGTGGGAGCAGGGGCTGGGAACCCACTATCTTGTCCAGCCGGACATGTAGGTCGTGAACTGTGGAGTAATAAGAGTAGAGTCTGTCTTCTGGGTGCGATGTGCGCCACAAGTCTTGCAAAGCCCAGTGTGAGAGCCAGTCCCTGAACGCCTGCGCAGAGGATGCTACCGCCGCAGCCCGCTGGGGGGGGAATGACCTGACCTGGTGCACGTCTAATACCATGTTAAAATCCCCACCAAGCAGCCAAGGGAGCCCAGCATAAGGGTAGAGGACCTGGGACATCTGTGCTAAAAAGGATGGCTGATCTACATTAGGGGCATATAGGGATCCTAGTAGTATCTCCTGGCCGTTCAGTTTCCCCCGCACTAGTGAGTACCTACCCTCTGGGTCCACCTTTGCCTCTTCACATATGAAAGGAGTGCCCGCCCTCACCCAGACCAGGGTTCCTCGCGCGTGCGCCGAGAAGACTGTGCCATAAATGCGCCCCCTCCAGCACCTGCGCAATTTGTCAAGCTCCGTCTGGGTCATATGGGTTTCTTGCAGAAGGGCGATCCCCACAGCGTGTCTCTGCAGGTAGAAGAAGACGGAGTCGCGTTTCAATGGCGTGTGCATTGTGGAAAAGTAAATTTTGCCATGTTCTGTGTCACCACGTATCATCCATCATATGTTATGTGTGCATGACTAATATGCATATGTACTCCCCATGTCCGATTCAAGACGCAATTACAGTTGTGTCCACCTCTAGTATGCCAGTTTCCAGTCCTCGTGAATACTACGAATACCAGGCCTATGTAAAGCTACGTTGCCACGTTTCCCAGTGTGCACGTTATTCCATTATAAAGTCCCCGTTTCTAGGCCTCAAAAGGGCCTGGACATCAGATTCAGCTCCTGTCTCCTGAGGTCCTCGCTGAGGAGCGATACAGCCCCCACCTGTATCCTCGACCTTTCACTTACTTCCTGCCTCGCAGTGCCCGGTGCAGCTTGGCTCTGCCTCTGAGTCTGCCAAGACTATGTTATAGTTCCAGTTATCAGTTCAGTCCTCCTTCCCTGCATTCCTAAGCTACTGAACTGCATCAATAGTTTCCGTCATTGTCTAGCCTATGCGGCTCCACGTTAGAGAAATACTGCATTTAATGGTCATTTAATATTCTTCATCACGCACTACATGTAGAATAATGCATGGTCCAGTCTTAGAGTCAATTAGTTTTCCCCTCATGACTTCTAGTTTATATCAACATGTTCCCTAAACATCAGATACTAGATAGGGTTTGGGTACATGTCGCTCCGACCCTCCAGACTTTAGTCTCTGCTCCTAGCACAGAGTTCATAGCCCCCAGCTTCTCCTAGTAATACGTCATTGCCAGTTTACGCGCACCATTAGGTTAGAGGTCCCGGCTCCTTAGGTAGCCCCCTCCAATGTTTCCGCCCCATTCATGACATATTCTGTTACGTCTGCACCACATGTCTATGTATACTCCCAGTTACACCCACTTTTACTGTTATCTTTCGCGACTGCTACGCGTCACACCTTCTGCTCCACCCACTGCTACACCTACTGCAATGTAATGCTATGTGTTCGCGCTATGTATATATGCCCGTGTATTGTTATTAAAAGTTAGCGCGCTCATCCCAGACCCAGCCCCGGCAGCTGCCGGGCCACTCTAGCCCTGCCATTCTGTTCCTATGCAGGTTGTCCTGATCCTGTCCTTATGCTGTAATAAACCTTCAGAAACTCCTACTACCTCGAATCTTGACTCTTATTTATTGAGCTATCTGTTATGATATATGCCTAGTCAAAAATAGGGTATTATTTATTTATTTACCACATAATGGCGCCCGAACAGGGACTTGCCCTTTCCCCACGCGTCGGTGAAGCCACGCCGACCCCCTGACCCTCTGCAGTCGTGACGGAACCATACTGGCCAAGTGCAGATATTTCTGCTTCAAGTATCCCTCAGGCCCACGGAGGAGACGGAGGAGGCGGTCCAGCATCCAAACGAGACGGTGGAGGAACGCGGCGAGTCCCGACCAGAGCCCAAGCCGAGAGTCCAAGGTCCGAGGTATCCGGAGGCCCACCCGTAACTGAAGTCCGAAGTCCGAAGTTCGTCGTCATCAGTCCAGTCCAGTCCGAGGCCTTCCGTTCCGTGCTGCCCGGTGAGTACCATTGCTGGGGTAGTATCTAGACAGGACCAATCTAAATTGACTCCTGGTCCGTGGGTTGGTGGTACCCAGACTCACAAACGAAGTGTTCACCTAGGTGGATACGGGTCTTGATGCTTCCCTTTATGGGACCGGTATGTTCCGTACTGTTACAGCAGTGCATCCAGTAACTCTAGTCTGTTCCGTTCTCGAGAAAATTCTTGTATTTCTGTTCTCAGTATTCCAGGTAATATTCTGTTCGAACTGTTATGTTATGATATTGTTTAATGTATTTTCAATGTCGTGGTATGCCTGAATTGTTTTCCCAATTGTTATTGTTCTTTGTGTATTGTATTGTGTTCCGATTCAAGTTTACAATGCCGCTCTTTTCCAAGTTACGTCAGTTAAAAACTAGAAAGGGTTTATTAGAAGAAGCAGTTCCTGTTCCGCCGAGGGACAGTCCAGGTCATTTTATGTATCAGAAACATGGCATAAGTGCCATATTGTATCTAGATTTATGGGTAGAGTATACCAAACAGTTAGAAGAAAAGTATAGATGGCCTGTATCGGGTACATGGGATGCCGAATGTATCATGCGAGTAGAAGAAGCATTATGGAAAAAGAAAGCCAGACAGTCACAGAAAGATGCCATCGAGTTATGGCGTAAAGAAGCGCATAGAAGAACCGAAAAGGAAGTCAGAAAGTCAGAGTTAAGTAGAGAATCCCAAGAACGAGCCCAAGAAAGAGAATTAATCGAGATAGGTTAACAAGTCAAAGCCGAACAGTCAGACAGACAGAGGCATGCCCTTATTAAGGGTATGTATCCTCTTCTTGCCGAGGGCTTGCCAAAAGCGACCCCAGAGGCATCCAGTAATTTCCCGCCACCATTAGTTCCGACCAAGCTACGTCACAAACAGACCGCAGCTGATATTTTTATTTCGTCCTATTTGGACGACACAGTCCCAGAATATGCAAATCCTGTTCGCGCTCCGCCAGTCCCTGTAAATCAGGCACTTCCCGCTCTTCCAGACACCGGAGTACCTGCTACGGTACCCCCGGTCCAGCCAGCATTTCAACTTCCCGCTCCGCCACGAAGAATGTCCGTCGATGATTCTAGTTTAGGGGCCGCAGGAGGAGGTCCTCCTCAAACCCCGCCGCCACACAAGCGTTTAACGTTAGCCGAATTACATGCACAAGCGTCACAGCGTACGCCTAGACATCAGACTGTAGCAGAAATAAGAAAATCCCTTGCCGAATGTGTCTATGATCCAGTCCCAGGCGAGGATAATATGGTTTTATATTCGTTCCGTGTAAGAAAGGTGGCCGAGTATCTAGTCACCTTACCGAATATGAAAGAAGATCTAGACAGAATATATCGTTTCATCCGTACAGGGGATGATCCAGAAAGTATTCACGAAGCCATGTCTCAAAGGAAAGCCGAGATCCAGCTCATGATATTAAAGTTTCTGATTAATTGTCTAATAAGAGAACAAGATTACCCGTCTAAAGATTCTGCCGAAATGAGAATCCTGACAAGGTGGAGTGATAATATAGCCGAGGGTAAGCACAAGACCGTCGGTGCCATGGAAAGTATGTACAAGAAAATCCGTAGAGAGATAATAAAGATACACGAACAGCGTAAAGCAGCACAAGTAAGCGAGAAAGAAAGTACCTCTGATCCTGAAGAGGGAGACGACGAGAATTCCGCCAGAATAGCGTATGTAGGAAAATCTAGATTTCCAGATCGTCATTTACGTTTAGAACCCAAGTCTATTTTCCATCATTCAGTACCAGAACAAGGTTCCCTAGAACAAGTATTTCAAGCTACCGATCACATTCTGAAATCACGAATCGGTTACAGTGAATTAAGTACTATGCATGAACAAGAACTAGTTCGATCAGCAGTCCGATGGATTACTGATTCTACCACTTTTCCAGACGAAATAGTGGCACAAATGTTCCTGAAACTGCCCTCAGCCGAACAACGACTGGTGGGTATGTATATGATCCAGCACCTCATTACTCTGTATGAGGGTCAGCACTCTGATCCAGGCCTGTTACATGATGTCCTGAACGAGTTACTCCAGTACAAATGGAGAGGTCTAGGTACCGATTTAATTAGTGTCATTCTAGAACAGCGTCACAAATATAGAACGTTCTTGAACCCGCATTTTGTTCATGTCTCACCCCCAGAAAGTAAACCATTCTACATAGACAGACAGAATCCGTTACGAGAAGTCCACCCAGTTAGAGGAACGGGTGGCGAAATGCAACGAGTGTTTGTATACACTCCGATTACAAAGATGGAACTCCTTGAAATGAAGAAATTAATTCCCTGTCATGACAAAGATCCAGCAGGGTTCCATCGAGAATTAAAAGACATGCTCCGTATGGGAGAATACACATACCCAGATATCATTAAAATGTTAAAGGTCCTGTTGCCCGCAGGGGTGTATGAAAAGCTAAAGGAAAAAGAATGGGAGGTGGGAGAGAAAAAGATAGATTGGGCAGTTCTAGAAGCAGAAGACAAGGCACGTGTACCAGGTACTGGTCTCGGAGATAAATGTAAAGAATTACCAGAATTATTAATACAAGTTTTACCCAGATTATTAACAACGAGAAAAGAAGACTGGGATGCAATCTCAGCCTGTAAACAGAAGCAAGATGAAGATATTAGTGATTTTTATTCTAGATTTGAAAAATGTTTCAGTATTAACAGTGGTCTCAAGACAAGTAGTGAGTCATACCCTCACCTTTTCGTTACTAAATTAGTCGAGAATTCAAGTCCACAAATTAAAAATCGAGTTTTGAAAGTCGAAAGCACCTGGCAAGCAAATACTCCGTCCCAGATGCTCCAGATGCTTCAGTATCACCAGAATAGAATCAGGGAAGAGCAAGAACACGAGAGAAAACGTATGAAAGACACGAAAATGAAAGTGCTAGTTGCACAATCTGTTCCTCAAGACAGTCAGAAGAGGGGTCCGAATCAAGCCAGTCACCCTGCAGCTCCCGTTAAAGGGAACTGCAATTATTGTAAACAGCCAGGTCATTTTATAAATGAGTGTGCAGTTCTGAAACACAACATAGCTACTGGTAAGACTAAAGAAAAACCACGTCCGCCTAGACAAGAACAAGTTTCACAGATTCCTCAGTCACAGAATGCACCACAGACAGTTACAGTACCGCAGCCTATTGCTGCAACACAGCATGTCACATCGCAGATGTACCAGTATGCACAGTCTGAGTATCCAGAGTATCAGCAGTATTCATGAAACAGCCTAGAGAGGGAGGTAGGCTTGCCTCTCATCGAGATACCTGTAGATCAAGAAGGTCCCTATGTTCACAGTCAAGTATTAGGGAAAGACAGAAAGTTTCTGATTGATACAGGGGCAAGTAGGACCACAATTAGTCATGCCGAAGTTCCAGGGGCTCCGCTCTCAGGCTCAAGAAATGTTTCCCTTGGATTTTCAGGAAAACCTATCGTTAACGAGATATCTAAGCCAGTCACTCTAGAAGTAGGCCCATTGTCCCGCACTACTGATCTGTTACTTACTAAGTCATGTCCAGAAAATCTGTTAGGCATTAAAACACTGAAAGAATTAGGTGCAGTTATTTGCTGTTCCCCAGAGGGAATACGATTGTTCCTACGTGACTTTAAGGGTCACTATGTATTACGAGATTTTGATTCAAGACTGTCTAAAGTTCCGCAGCATTTATGGGCGCAAGGTCCAACTGATGTAGGTTACATGCAAATCACACCCCATCGTGTGACTCTCAAACCAGGTGTAGTGTTACCACGAATCAGACAGTATAGATTGCCACCTGAGGCTGTAGCAGCCTTATCCAAAATTATAGACGAGCTCATGGCACAAGGAGTAGTTGTAGAAACTGACTCCAATGTATGTAATTCTCCGATCATTCCAGTCATGAAACGTACTGATCCAAATGCACCCCCAGTATATCGATTAGTGATTGATTTACGAGAGCTTAATAAATGTATTATTCCGCAGTACCCAGTTGTCCCAGATATCTCTTCCCTGTTAACAGCCATTGATTCCGAAGCCATGTTCTTCACTGTCATAGATCTCAAGAATGCATTTTTTAGTGTTCCCATTCATCCAGACAGCCAGTTTCTTTTCGGATTTTGTTTAAATGGAAGGAGCTATATGTTCACACGCGCTCCTCAAGGTTTCACAGAAAGCCCTAGTATTTACAGTCAAGCACTGAAGAGACAACTAGACAATATTCACATGCCAACTGACACTGCCCTGCTCCAGTATGTCGATGATCTACTGATCACAGCCCGTTCTGAACGTGATTGCGAGCGAGCGTCACTTACAGTACTGTATTTCCTAGCCGAGATGGGGCACAAGGTGTCCCCTTCGAAGCTTCAATTCTGTGTCCAGCAAGTGGTATACTTAGGACACTTACTGTCCAAGAGGGGTAGGCAGTTGACACCAGACCGTATCCAGTTGATAGCGAGTCTTCCCCAGCCCAGAACCCAGAAGGAGGTACGTGCCTTTATCGGCCTTACTTCTTATTGCAGACAATGGATTCCCCAGTATGCATTTCTAGCCAAGCCACTGATACAGTTAACGACACAGGAGGCAGCCGTATCGACTGTCCTCCCTTGGACATCTGAACATACACTTAGTTTCAATGAGTTAAAGACAGCTTTATGCCAAGCTCCAGTTCTAGCTACACCGAACTACAGTAAGCCTTTTACACTTTTCGTCACAGAACGTGAAGGTACAGCATTATCTGTTCTCACACAAGATCAAGCAGGTCAATACAAGCCCTGTGCTTATTTTTCGAGCACATTAGATTCAGTCGCCCAGGCGTTGCCTGCGTGCCTCAAGTCAGTTGCAGCCACAGCACTAGCTATCAGACAAAGTGATTCCATAGTTTTAGGACACTCCTTGACAGTACAAGTCCCACACTCCGTGGAAGTTCTTTTAAACAGAACACAAACTCAGCACTTGACAATTGCACGTTTAACAGGTTATGAATTGACACTGTTTCAGCCACACATAGAAATTAGACGCTGCAACATCCTGAATCCTGCTACACTGTTACCATCAGCTAATTCAAATCTTGCCGCACACGACTGTGTGGAAATAGTTAACATTACGACAAAGCCAAGACAAGACCTGACAGATATTCCGTTATTAGACCCCGACCTGACACTTTATGTGGATGGTTCATGTATGAGAACTAGTACAGGAGAACTAGTCGCCGCGTATGCAGTGACTACTGACACTGAAGTTATTAAGACACACCGCATTGACACTCTGTCCGCTCAAGCAGCAGAGCTAGTTGCTCTGACACAAGCCTGTATACACGCCGAGAACCAGAAAGTTAATGTTTACACAGATTCACGTTATGCATTCGGAGTTGTACACGACTTCGGAGTGCTCTGGCAAGAGAGAGGTTTCATGACTTCTCATGGAACCAAGATTCAGCATGGTTTCCTTATCCAAGCTCTGTTAGATGCCATACATTTACCGACATCTATCGCTATCATGAAATGCAAAGCACATACGAAAGTCACTGACATTATTTCCCAAGGTAACGATCTAGCGGATCGCACAGCCAAGCTTACAGCACAGACTCCAGACAGTCCAGTTAACATGACACATACTTCAGATCCGACTACATGTATGACAATTAAGGACCCTACACAAGATGTCATAGATATCCAGTTACATGCTACTCCCGATGAAATCAAGAAATGGTCTGAACAGGGAGGGGTCCAGACAGATCAAGGATGGTTAACGAAGGGTAGAGCCACATGGTTTCTCCCCGACTCTATGGTTCAAGTCATTGTTAATACCGCACATAGTCCAGCACACTTAGGAGAAAAAGCTATGTTAGACAGTATCCAGAACATTTGGTTCAACAAGCATTTACGAGCTGCAGCCAAGCAGAAAGTCCGTACCTGTATGATATGTTGTCAGTTTAATCCAGGTAAAAGTGTCCCGGTGGAACAAGGTGGTTTCCAGCCCCCTGACCACCCTTTTGAAGTCCTCCAGATGGATTATATTCAGATGGAGCGATGTCGAGGTTTCAAGTATGTCCTTGTAGTTGTATGCGCTTTGTCCAGATGGACAGAAGCATATCCAGTCCCAGATTACACAGCCGCGACCACTGCCAAGCAGTTGGTTCGTGAATTCTTCCCTCGATATGGACTCCCTAGAGTCGTATATTCTGATAACGGTCAGCCATTCTCATCTGAACTCATGAAGCACGTTTCCCTGTTGTTAGGGTACCAGTGGAAGTTTCATTGTGTACGCCATCCCGAAGCAGCCGGTCTAGTCGAGAGACATAATCAGACTCTGAAAATCCGAATTGCTAAAGTATGCAAAGACAAGGGTGTGGACTGGCTAGTAGCTCTGCCAGTCGCTTTGTTTTATATGCGCATGGTCGCACATTCCAGATCAGGTCTGTCCCCGTATGAGGTCGTATTCGGCCGCCCCCCTAACATGTGGGGTACTCCTAGACCCCGAAGTATTACTGATGTTTCATGTAATATGCTGACAGATTACCTAGCTTCCTTGATGTCTGCCCTCAACTCATGTCGTTCACAGGTTGCCGCCGCATTTCCAGACAATACCGAGGTGGCACCGCATGAAATCGTTCCAGGTTCGCTGGTGATGATCCGAAACTTTGACAGATCAAGTCCGCTGGAACCTCGTTGGAAGGAGCCACGTCAGGTCCTCCTGACCACCCGTACTGCCGTCAAGCTGGAAGGCAGGAAGGGGTGGATACACCTTTCTCATGTAAAACTTTTCAATGGATTGAAACCCGTTTCTAAAAATATTTCCAAGGATTCCCAGGATTTTAAAGACTGCCGAAATATTGTTCCTAAGGACTGTCCCGCAAAAGACATTGACACAACCCCTTCCCTGTTAGAGAAAACTCCGCAGCAGGAGTATAAGTTAAAGCTCCGGTCTAGTAAAATAAGTCAGTCAGTTTGATTGTATAAGTCCTCCCCTAGGTGAAACGGTTAGACTGTTTCTGACATGTATAAAATAGACCCCCATAGTGAGAGAGTCAGTCAAAGCTCGATTCAATGTATCGTTTTTCTGAGTTTCATATTATTTCTCAGCCTTTTGATTTCCTGCACTAGTTACGCACTTTTCCTGTGTTTTTCAGTTCCTCATGTAAATAAGTCTGCTAATGTTACAGTAGAGCACACGTTTAGTGATCTGCCTCCTCACGAATATGCTTACCGCCTCGCTATGCGTAACAATTCATTTATCCGTATGTTACATTACTCACACCAGACCAGCAATGCCACTAATTGTTGGGTGTGTGGTCGACTCCCCCCTTTCCAGACCCCGAAGGGAGTTCTGCCACTTTTTCCTTATCCATTCTCACATAATGGTTCGTGTGGAGCATGGTCCACGTTAACGTCATCCTCGACAGATATGTCTTTTCTTAACAGTACATGTTTCCCAGACAAGCAAGGTTTCCCCCACAGAACAGGTTTAGATCTAGAAAATGAAGTGTATAATTTAGGTAATTATTCGTCGAATTTCATGGTCCTGAATGTCCAGTCTGATACTACTCCAGCCTCACCTGCTATTTCAGTACTACCAGTCAAAGGCGAATTATGTGTCCGTAGTCATGGTTCTGTACACGTAGGACATAGTGATTGTACTACTATTATCCAGTATAGTGACAGTGGGAAATCTAATTTTAAAGCTTCACGTCATTCTTATTTTGTTTGTGGTCAAACCGCATATGTTCGTCTGCCCCTCGATTGGGAGGGAACCTGTTACATTGCCTTCCTACTGCCACCAGTTTTTCTAGCCCCACCTGACTATCATAGAAACACACATCTAGTACATACTAGACACAAGAGAAACCTCCCGATTGTCGATTATACTGAAACTGCCGCAGAGCAATTCATTGATATAGATAAAGGTGTGTTCCCTTATTTAGGTACAGTTGTGAACAGTAAGCTAATCCGTAGGTTAACAAGAACCCTTGAAGCAGTAGTAGATGAGACTGCCTCCGCTCTAGGTAACTTAACCGAAGAGCAATCCTTTATGAGAATTGTTGTGCTCCAGAATCGTCTCGTCCTTGACGTCATACTGGCCGATAGGGGCGGGGCCTGTAGAGTCCTCGGATCTAGTTGCTGCATTTTCATTCCAAATAACGCGCCGTCTGTTTATTCAGCTATAACCAGACTTCATAAAATTGCCCATCTGTTACACCAAGATCCAGGCACCTGGACATGGTCCGGTTGGTTCTGGAATATAATTTCCGCATGGGGATGGAAAGTCCTGTCCTTTCTAAGTATAGCAGTAGCGATCATATTTAGCTGCTGCCTCTGTATACAATGTGGCCCTGCGATTTGCGGCATTCGTGCTACCTCTTGTATTCCTAGTCCCAAGCCCCGTTCTAAGTCCCGTTCCAAGACAATTCGAGATGAACAAATGGTACTGTATGAAATGATAGATGGTATCATGAATATTGATGTTTCCTGATGGAAACGTAGTGACAAGGAGGGAATGTGGAAAAGTAAATTTTGCCATGTTCTGTGTCACCACGTGTCATCCATCATATGTTATGTGTGCATGACTAATATGCATATGTACTCCCCATGTCCGATTCAAGACGCAATTACAGTTGTGTCCACCTCTAGTATGCCAGTTTCCAGTCCTCGTGAATACTACGAATACCAGGCCTATGTAAAGCTACGTTGCCACGTTTCCCAGTGTGCACGTTATTCCATTATAAAGTCCCCGTTTCTAGGCCTCAAAAGGGCCTGGACATCAGATTCAGCTCCTGTCTCCTGAGGTCCTCGCTGAGGAGCGATACAGCCCCCACCTGTATCCTCGACCTTTCACTTACTTCCTGCCTCGCAGTGCCCGGTGCAGCTTGGCTCTGCCTCTGAGTCTGCCAAGACTATGTTATAGTTCCAGTTATCAGTTCAGTCCTCCTTCCCTGCATTCCTAAGCTACTGAACTGCATCAATAGTTTCCGTCATTGTCTAGCCTATGCGGCTCCACGTTAGAGAAATACTGCATTTAATGGTCATTTAATATTCTTCATCACGCACTACATGTAGAATAATGCATGGTCCAGTCTTAGAGTCAATTAGTTTTCCCCTCATGACTTCTAGTTTATATCAACATGTTCCCTAAACATCAGATACTAGATAGGGTTTGGGTACATGTCGCTCCGACCCTCCAGACTTTAGTCTCTGCTCCTAGCACAGAGTTCATAGCCCCCAGCTTCTCCTAGTAATACGTCATTGCCAGTTTACGCGCACCATTAGGTTAGAGGTCCCGGCTCCTTAGGTAGCCCCCTCCAATGTTTCCGCCCCATTCATGACATATTCTGTTACGTCTGCACCACATGTCTATGTATACTCCCAGTTACACCCACTTTTACTGTTATCTTTCGCGACTGCTACGCGTCACACCTTCTGCTCCACCCACTGCTACACCTACTGCAATGTAATGCTATGTGTTCGCGCTATGTATATATGCCCGTGTATTGTTATTAAAAGTTAGCGCGCTCATCCCAGACCCAGCCCCGGCAGCTGCCGGGCCACTCTAGCCCTGCCATTCTGTTCCTATGCAGGTTGTCCTGATCCTGTCCTTATGCTGTAATAAACCTGCAGAAACTCCTACTACCTCGAATCTTGACTCTTATTTATTGAGCTATCTGTTATGATATATGCCTAGTCAAAAATAGGGTATTATTTATTTATTTACCACAGCATACCACGAATGTTCCAGGTCACGACAATAGTGTGCGTCATGTGGCTGGGTAAGTCATCACAGGGCAACAGGGTCGCATCGGGTGGGCCAGAGTCGGTTATCAGGGGGGTTGTGTCGGTGTGCTGCAACGTAAACATAGTAACAATCTCAAACAATTCAACTGTGGGGCGAATCCCCGAAAGGGCATACGTCCAAACTTTGAGCAGAACATTTAGGGTAAAGAGCTAGTCCAGTAGAGTGGCTAGTGGGGTGTGTCAGCATTTAGTCTGCTCTACGACCTGTTCTCGGGCCTCCCGTCCTTGCAGGGAGTGTGCGAGGAGTCATAGACTAATCGGTCTCGCAGGAGCAGTGTGGGACCCCTCAATATGGACTGGCAACCACGATCCCTGCGCAGCACACCCTATCCCTGACTAGCATGGCCTCTCGCATGCGCGCACACAATGTACAACAGCTGGCAAAAACACCGCTAGCACATAGCATATTTCAGTAGCATGCATGTGGACATACAGGCGGCGGGGTGTGTTTTTGGTGAGAGGGATGAAGAGCAGTGTGCGGCATACACATAGTTGTGGGTCATAGAGAGGTATAGCTCAGCATCGTTCAATCACACGATTTGGTCGGCCGTCTGAGGCGTCACCACTGGCATATTCAGGTCCGCAGAGAACACAGTAGATGGGGATGATGGCCTACTGGTTCCCGGGTCGCTGCGACCGTGAGCCTCCATGCGGCCATGGCTGCTCGCTGTTCCTATGGTTGCCACCGCCTTCAGAGCTTCCTGACGTTCCAGCCTCATCTTCTCCGGGCTGGGTGCAACTGGTCCAGTCCCTGCATCGCGACGGGCCCCTCTCCGCCTGCGCCTCCCCGATCTCCTCTCCTGCCAGCTGCCGTCCTCCGGGCCTGGGGGCTTCTGTCCTTTCTACTGCCCCGTCTCCTCCAGCCAGTCCCATACGTCCGACGGGGCATCGAAGAAGCGGATCCCCTCCTTCGAGACCACTCTGAGGCGGGACGGGAACAACAGGGAGTAAGGCAACTCCAACTCCCTCAACTGGCGCTTCACTGCCATGTAGGTGCACCTCCGCTTCTGAACCGCTGCTGTGTAGTCCGGGAAGAACATCACCTGGCCATTTACCACCGTGAGGTCGCCCAGCTTCCTGATTTCGCGGAGCACCACGTCCCTGTCACGATAGTTAAGGAGCTTGAAAAGGAACGGGTGGGGTTGGGCTCCCGGCCTGGGTTTCTGCGCCGGCACTCTGTGCGCCCTGCGGCGACAGCACCCCCCGGGGCAGGAGGTCACGCAACCAGGTCTCGACGTATTGCTCTGGATTTCTGCCCTCCGGAAGGCCCACCATGCGGACATTGTTGCGTCGAGAGCGTCCTTCTGCATCTTCTATGCGGTCTTCCAGCGCATGGACCCGGTCAATCATATCTTGGAGAGCTATGGTGGGGTTTTGCACCACAGGCTGGATCTCCTGGATCGTCTGGTTGTGCAGGGCGAACGACTCCGCCAGCTTACGGTGATCAGCATGCAGGAGGGTAAAGTCCGACATGACTTTGTCTGTCCTTGACTCTAAGGATACCTTCGTTTGCTCCATGGTGGTGCCAATCCGTTCCACCGCTGCCAGCACCGTGTCCATTTTGGCCGCAAGAGTCGCCGTTGGGGATTCCATGCTTCCACTCTGGCGTCCTAGTGAAGGTCCCAGGCTGTCAGCCCTCGGTTGCCCATTTTGTGCTTTGTCCCGCAGCCTGCCCATGACTAGTTGCTGCGCCGTTGGCATCCGCAGTCGTTGAGTTGGGTGAGCCTGGCCAGCTGCAATCCTCCAGAGCCCAGACCCTCCTTATCTTCCGTGCCAGGGAGAGGGTCTATTGCGACTGTCTGTTAGCAGCACCGTCCGCCAATGAGTGACCCCCACCTGGAGGGCCTCCATCTCTGTCAGGGAGTCAGCCACGCTGTGTTACCCAATGGCTATGGGACCCGTTCAGCGCTCAGCCCACCTTCACTACGCAGCTCTAGGGTCTGTCCTGTCTATTGCGCCAGGTACCGCACTGTCAATCTCACCACTCCGCCGGACACAGCTGGGCTCCACCTGACTCCTCCGGCCGAGGACCGTTGCAGCAACGCCTCAGGGGAGGCGCAGTGTTCTGACAACGCTTCTGTCCACGCTGGTCCTCCCCGCGCTCATGCACCTCCAGCCTCCGAGGGCACACCACCTCCGCTTCAGCCCCGGTCAGGATGGCTTCACTCCAAGATGGCGCCCAGATCCCAGCGTCGCCAGCCGCAGCCTCTACCAGCACCGCACAGTGGGTGCCCCGGCAATGTCCTCAAGTGCAGTGCGATTCCCCTCCTACTCACGGGCAATTGGGGCCTCCTCCTGCACCACACTCCTCACCCTCAATCCTCTAACACCGCGTAGGGGCCTGTACTTTGTTGGAATGTTCCAGTCCGGGCCTCCTGCCGGGCCTCGCGCCACGGGCGCCGCAGCACTGCCCGCCAAGCGAGTCAACTCCGTGGGTCTCAGGACAGCACCAGCTCCAGGGCCCCCTCTCACTTCACTTTGTACAGTTCCTTCTAGGCCTCAACTTCGCAGTCCTTGTGGCGCCCCGGCCCTACGTTTCCTGAGTGCGGGGGTAGCTGAAGCCTCTGGGAGCCCCCCACTCTGCATGACGCCACCTGCACCACTCTCGGGCCCCAAGTCACTTCTTCACGGGCCGCATGCCGGGCCTTTCCCCATATCACCACAGCACTGTCGCGGCTTCACGTTTGCCCCAGGCCTCACTCCTCACCTGGGCGATCATTTCTGCCGATGAGGCGGGGCCCGCAGCTCTTTTCTGGCCTCCCCGCTCAGGCAGCGCATGGTCCGGTCTGCGAAACCTCCTCTGCAAGCACCTGGTCCACCGCCCCAGCCAGGGCCCGCCAGCCTCCGCTCTGCCACCACTCTCAGGCGCCCGGGTCCCACAGCGCTGTTTGTGGGCCGCAGATCAGGGCCTCCTCGCTGGTGATCCACTGCCCTTGTGCGCCTGCCTTCTGTCCTGGGCCACGCTCCTCTTCACGGACATCTGGTGATCACAGGCTCGCAACCCCCGTGGGCACCGCACCTCCGGGGCGTAACACACCTTCGGGGCAGCACAAGGGTAGGTCGCGGTGCCTTTAGGGGTGCCCCAGCGCTTTAGCGGGCTTCTCCGTCAGCCGTTAGGTCCCGGGTTACTTTCGCGCCTTTCACCACCGGCGGCGCCGCGCTCCAGCCGGACCCCTGCCTCCTTGCCTACGTCTTCCAGGCAATAACCACTGGGCTCCACGCTGCTTTCCCCCGCCGCTCCCACTGGTTGCGATCGCAGGAGGCCCCTCTATCTATGAAATGCCAGGATAATTACAGGTCTTGCAGCGGAGCGTTGTCAGATCGTGTCTGCCATGTTCGCTGGCTGGCCAAATCCCCCTCCCCCCTCCCCCCTCCCACTAATGGTTATTTCTTTTAGGGGGACTGATGTTCACATGCTTAATGTGAAGTACAGGATAAAAGTGATGTCATAAGCAAAATGGGGTTATCTTGTCAGACATGTATATGCGTAATCCTGTCATTTCATCTGTGATGCTTTTAGGGGCTGTAATTGCAATGCATTCTATGATACCCAAAGGTGATGAGTACTATCATTCTAAAGTGATGCTTAAACATATATTTTTGCTGCTGTGTTTAGGTGAAGAACCCAGACTGCTAGCCCTTAAAATGTAGAGTTGCATACTTCATGGTCAGTAGGAAATGTCCAGTCAGGGTTGTGCGTCACCAAGACAGTGTTACCTAATTTAAATGCTTGTTGAGGTACGGGGGAGTCGCCACTGGGATGTTGCCAGTGCACAGGGCCCTCGTTCCAGCTTATGTTCAACTAACTGCATGGGGGGCAAGATGATGTGCATACATGGGTACTAGACCGCCCCCCCCCGCGGGTGGGGTGGAGATGTTATGCAATGTCACAAAGTAATTCCAACAGCTTATGTATATTTATAATTGGTGCATAGTATTGAGTAGTGTGTGTGTTTAATAAATGTACTCTTACTTTTCTAAAGTAAAGTACAGACTGGACAATTATTGAGTGTTATCTTTGCGCACCTGCAAATGGCGATTACTAGCCCACACCACCTCCCTTGAGTAAGCCTCAGACTGCTATGCAACGCTACCCTCTGAGAGTCAGGCGTTACAATTGGGTGTTTGGTTCCCAGTGAAGAACAACTTTAGTCGTGTTATTTGTGCAGGCCTCACAGATGCTGCCTCGTTTTTCAACAGTTATTGATTTGAAAATGTGTTCTTTAGCATACAAAT
Source organism: Lissotriton helveticus (assembly GCF_964261635.1). Classification (NCBI taxonomy): domain Eukaryota; kingdom Metazoa; phylum Chordata; class Amphibia; order Caudata; family Salamandridae; genus Lissotriton; species Lissotriton helveticus. The sequence goes on from NC_136068.1 coordinate 982,887,984, forward strand.
TTACCTCGATAGCCATTATTTATTTGGTTATACACTGGCTGGCCGAAGTTTTAGATTCTATCGCGCTCCTCAGGGCTATACTGAAAGCCCTAGTATATATAGCCAAGCTCTGAAAGCTCACTTGAATTCCCTCATGCTGTCTTCAGGTAATGTTTTGCTCCAGTACGTGGATGACATATTAATGCTTCAGACACCAAACAGGGATGCAAGGGCAGTACGGTTAAGTTGTTGCTCCATTTGGCCCTTTCCAAATTTCAACATTGTCGACAGGTCACCTATTTAGGTCACCTACTGTCGAAGGAGGGTAGGCGATTGACCCCCTGAGCACATTAGTGCCATTGTTTTAATGTCCATCCCTAAAACTCAGAGGGATGTACGCGCCTTCATTGGCATCGCTTCCTACTGTCGACATTGGATCCCTAACTACTCATTACTAATAAAGTGTCTATTAGCACTAACCACTAAATATGTGCATGAGCCTCTGCCTTGGACACATGAATATCAGCAGTCTTTTGAGCAATTGAAGGTTACGCTTTGATCTGTGCTTGGTACGCCAGAGGACGAGAAGCAGTTCATGTTGTATGTACATGAGACGGCTGGTTGTGAGCTTTCTGTCTTAACACAGGCCTTTGGAGGTAAGCAACGGCAGTGTGCTTATTTTTCTGCTTTGCTTGACCCAGTCGACAGAGCCCTCCCAGGCTGTCTAAGAGCGGTCGGGGTTGTGGCCATCTCTATAAGGCAATCAGCTGGGCTCGTACTTGATACGGACCTCACAGTCCTGGTACCGCATGCTTTGGACACCCTCTTGAATAGGACCAAGGCACAGCACCTTACCAGTGCACGTCTGTCTGGTTATTGAGCTAACTCTTTTTGCCCAGAATCCTGTCACATTACTACCCCTCCCTTCTGAGAGTGTGGAAATAGACATACATGATTGTCTTTTCCGGACAGAAGAAGAGACGAAGGGATGGGTAGACCTGACTGATGTACCCTTATCTGACCCCTAAGGGGAACTATATGTTGATGGCTCTTGTTTCAAATTGGCAGATGGCACCACCACTGCTGTAAATACCCTTACTACACAGCATTCGGTAGTTGAGACATCACGAGTTCCTTATCAGTCTGCACAGGCAGCTGTGTTAGTCACCCTTATTAGAGCTTGTGAATTGAGCAAGGGATTGGCAGTCAATATTTATACTGACAGTTAGTATGCCTTTGGTGTTGCCCATGATTTTGAGCGGCTCTGGGCAGAGAGAGGGTATCTTACATTGCATGGGACATGCATACAACATGGCTCTCTGATACATAGGCTACTGACTGCTCTGACACTCCCTAAGAAATTGGCCATTATCAAGTGCAGTTCCCACAAAGCAATTACTGACGATGTTGGAAGGGGAAATGCATTTGCAGACCAGATGGCTAAGGAGGCAGCTCGAACGAAGATGAAAAGAATGTTTGTAGCGGGTCCTGCCAGGTGGGTACCAGAGGCTGCCATGTGTGAGGATACGTTGAAAAATGCGGAGGAGATTCAAAGCGAGGCAACTGTTGAGGAGTTAACAGTATGCAGGTGAGCACAGCACATTTAGATGAAGATGGGTGTTGGACAGACAAGTCAAGGAAGCAGAGATGGATGTTACCAGATGCAAATGTCCTCCCTGTGGTCATTATGGCACACGGGCCAGCCCACATTAGTTCGAAGTGTATCGGCAAGGTGTTAGATCCTGTATGGACAGAACGATAATATCCCGAAAGTTGCTGCACTCAGTAAAGTACTGTACAATATGCATGATATATAACCCTGGAAAAGGTACCCCTAAACCCTGGTAACTTTGCACCACCCTCCTTCCCTTTCGAGGTTCTCCAGATGGACTTCATCAAAATGGAACGAGTCAACAATCTGAAATGTGTCTTAGTAGTGGTGCGTGCATTCAGTAAATGGTTTGAGGCTTATCCCACCAAAGAGAAACTAGCCATGGCGACGGAGAAGGCACTCCTGAAGGAGTTCTTTCCGGGTTTCGGTTTTCCCAGTTTGATTTGGAGTGACAATGGAAGTCACTTCAATTCAAAGGTCATTCAGCTGGTGTGTGAAGGTCTGCACATCAAGCAGAAGTTCCATGCTGCAAACCACCCCCAGTCAGCAAGTCTGGTTGAGAAGTACAATGGTACTCTCAAACTGAAAATGGCAACAATCAAAGAGAGCACAGGATTGCAGTGGCCAGATGCTTTACCGTTAGCCCTTTTGTCTACAAGAGCTATGGCTCACTCTAGGACAGATTGTCACCGTACAAGGTCGTGTTTGGGTGCCTGGTGAATGGGAGGGGCATCCTGCGACCCTGTGGATTATTTATGTGAGTTGACTAAAAATGTGCGTTCCATTCACCAACAGATTAATGAGGCCTTGCCGCCAGCTCCTGAGGGACCAGGCCACAACATCCAGCCTGGTGATTTAGTCCTTACAAGTTATTTCCAGAGGAAGGGCAGTTTGGAGCCGCGTTGGACGGGACCTCTGCAGGTCCTCCTCGCCAATCAGATGGCAGTGAAAGTGGACTGCTGGTGAACTGCATCCACTCCGCCCACTGCCGGTGGCTGCCCCTCCCATTATCCTACGATCAATGGGTATTCGATGGGGTTGGCAACTCTGAAACGGAGAAGGTGCCTCGATTTGTTCCCTTCTCAGATGCCTGGCTAATGTGGGTGCCCACAGAGGAGGAGAGCGACACATTGTAGAACGAAGCTGTGCCACCAGAGATCGAGGCCATCCAGGAGCCCCAGCCTGTTGGCTCATCTGTGCTTGAGCCCCAGTCCTCCAGCCCCTTGTGTTTGAAGACCCCTCTGTCCCTGCAACAGTTAGGTACAACTTGTGGCCCAGACGGAGGAACAGTGCACCAAAGGAAAAGTCAGATTAGCAGGGATGGACTTGATAAGGTAGGCCACTGTAGAATAGGGTGAGGGTGTGATGTATTCCTATAGGTTCTGAATCGATCCCCCTATTCCTGACCCTATTCTGGTTAAACAAACCAACAAGTTAACTAGCAGTCAGCCCATGAGGCAGAAAACCCCCATGATGCAGATACCGTTATCTGACGCAGTCACACTACGGCACAGGAACGTGTTATCTGATTAGGTCATAACGCTTGCGATCTAATTAGACAAGCGATATTCCTCCAGCCCCTGATAAGGCATACGGAGTTCTCATAACAAATCAAACCTATGACAACCTGGGCAAAACCCTGCGGCCATTGTTTTGATTTCACCGAGAACTTCAGCAAAAGAATGTGCTAACGAGCAAGTCGTATGACATCCTTATTGACGTATCTATGTCCATCCTTACGTCAATCTCGGCACCTTAAAGGTATAAATATTACCGATATTGCCCTATGCAAACACACGCGGTGGTGACGAGACGGAGCAGCCATACTTGCCGAAGCCCAGAGCAGAGCAGACCCCGCTGGCGCAGCCCCGCCTTCCTGACGCGCTGAGAACGAGACGCGCTGCTTTCTCCTGCCGAGAGATCCAGCACCGGCGCTTCCGGGTAGCCCTTGCAGGCAGCCTGGAATATCAAGACCAGAGAGAGAGATACCATCCCTCATTCATCCTTAATTCCAGGTACAGAACTGAATAACCCCTCGCAGAGAATTCTTTAGTTATTCACTTGGCAAAAACAAACTTAACTTAAACTGTAACTTTCTATTCCCGCCCACGTATTAGGCTTAGGTCAGGTACACGGGGTAGGCGTATTTAGAAACACCAGTTGAGTACGTTTAGTCAAATGTATATGTGTATATAATATATTTTATTCATTTTAAAACATCTTATGGCTTAGAAACCATATCAATGTTTTTACAGTATTATTTTATACTTCTGCTTTTAATGTATGCACTTTACTTAACTATAAGTATTGCAATAATATCGATCCATTTCTCTTGTATGAGAAAAGAGACTGATCAATAAATAACACCTTTTTATTGAACACGCCCGTCTCTTCCTTTTCTCTACATTCTGATGAGACTAAGAATGCACGTACTGACTGAGTAAAATAAATTGCCTTTTGTTCACCCGACTCTCGAGATACACTCTTGATTAGGGGAGAGCAAAGTTGTCATGTTCTATGGTTGTCAGAAACTAAATCCCTTCTTGTCTAATCAGGGAAGTTAATTCCTTCCTGAACATTCGAGAAAGTTTCTAGTGAACTCTGAGCTAGCTGGCAAACCCAAAACTTTAAGTCTAATATCGTCCGTAGTAGACCTAGTTAACGTCTGGTCTAGGCCTTTACTATTGAAGGTATTATTCCAATGCGCAGAGCCTATTGGGATAATAGGAACTACACTACAAGGGGACATTGGTGCATTGTCTAGACATTCAACAGGATTGCTCAAGTGTACTCTCCCTTTGGGAAAGGGAGATTATCATCCTATGCGGCGTGAGATTTCTCAAAAGAGCTAGGATTCTTTGGCTCCACCGCTGGTGTTCAATAGTGTCAATACTTGATGAACAATAGGAGTCTACCAGCGAGTCTCTGACAGACACTGGGAACAATTGCCCTCTTACTTGTTTTCTGAATAGTTGGCTCCATTACATGTCCCTTCCTCTGATTTAAAAATGTACCTTTTGGTTGCCCCATTATGGTGGAGGAGCAGCCCTTTGCAACTCCACATTTTAGAACAGCTGGCTCTGGAAGGTCCAGCGGGTCAACGAAGAGTAACATTGTTTTTGTAGTGATTATCCTGATCTTTTCTGATAACAGTATTTGAAATAGTGTGGTTCCTTGAAGAGAAATATCCTGTACACTCTTTAATTGATACAATGTTCACTCCCCCAGAACACGTTTGTTACTTTAGCCCCTCACAAGGGTGAGCATAGAAAAACATATGTAGATAGCTTCTTCTTGCTGATGCTCCATCAGGCACATCATACCTCGGATGTCACTAATTGCTGGATTTGCAGCTTGCTCCCTTCTGTGACACATAAAAATGATATATTACTGTCCCTACAGTTTCCCTACCTGGGGAGCTGCAAAGCGTGGTTCCAACTGTTTACCATGGTGTGTACCCATTTCCATGCTGATGCCATGAATATGACATATACTGATTATGATACTGTGTTAGAATATATACATGTTCACCAAGGGTTTACTCCAGGAGAGCAAGGGGCCCTGATACATTGTCTCCTACAGCCTATATGAATATATATGAAAATGCAAAAAAGTTAACATGGCTTCAAAATGAAATGCTGGACTTCCAGGGTTCAATGTCATTGAATATTTTAGGTGTTTCCAGATGTGCAATATTACTCAGGATGAAGCAATGCCGGTGCCAGTAGTTAACACGAAAGCCAGTTTTTGTGTTCAAGGCTTTGGGAATGTTAACGTGGGAAAGAGTATTTGCAATTATACTTATAACTTGAGCACAACCAATAGCCCACCTCTACCTCCGCCCCATAATGTGTATTTTGTTTGTGGGTCCCACATTTATGTGTGGCTTCCTAGGGGGTCAACTGGCATATGTTATGTCTCCTTCCTCCGGTGTATAGAGCAACGTCCACCTACCATAAGGATCATCAATTGTAGCGTAGGGATGTCCATCAATACCGCATTGGAAGGGTCATTGTAATATCTAAGGTTTTATACTATGCATCTTCCCTGTTTCTCTACCCCTGCTGCCCAGCCAGTGTGAATGTGTTGGGTAGAATGTTGGTATGGATGGTGATGTCATTGGAATGTGTGGATTGCTGTGAGGTGGAGCGTCAGTTGGATCCTGGACTGAGCAGCAGAGACGCTGCTCCTGGTGGGGCCTTTTCTACATCTTTACTGGAAAACCTACTTAACATCTAAGAACAATAAACGTATTCATCTGTAACCTAACCACGTCTACTGGAACTCTTTCCTACGATACAACATAAATTGGCGACAAGTTGGATCAAAACTATGCGTGAGGATTTACGTCAAGCTTCATAAGGAATTTTTATTCAAAGTTTTACTTAAAAAAGAACCTACCTAAGGATTTTGACACCCTTCCGCCCCACCAGTGTCCAGATTCACTGGACAGCCCATTGACAGGGTGTTTGCTTCCTGCTTCTGGTCACATCCACTTCAAGTCAAGAGGCAAACGTTCAGATTTTTTTAACCAAGGTGTGGACCTGGCATCGACTAAGAGTGGCACTACACCAAACAACCCACTGACTGGGCATGAATTGAACAGATGAAGTTTGTGCCATCTGCCTCATCATGCAGCAACCATGTTGTGCCTCATAATGCAGCTTCTGTGTTGTGGTGTAAAGTGACTGCTAAGAATTGCTGCAATAATGGTGCTTTGTGTCTTGCCACTTTATATTGACTTTGTTTCGAGGCAAGTGGTAAACCCGGACATGCTGCTGTGTAGAGGTGAGCATCATTTATACATCGTGAACTAAGTACAGCTTTGCTACAATGTCCTTTGATGTGATGTTCAGTGGGAATTGGTTTGTTACAGTCACACATGGATACCGCAAGTACACAGGCTACTCAGTTTCTAACTGAGTCTTTTTAGGTCAGCCGTTTTGTTTTAAATCTAGACCAGTTGGGCGCAAGGTGGTGCGCGACCAAGATGACCGCACACCAGTGAGGCTCTTGCCGTCCGTGCGCCAAAACATACACCAGCACCATCCTAGGTCGTGAATTTTCTGAATCAACCGGCAGAATTGGAAACTCCTTTGCCAGAGGTCCCGTTGCAACGTCGTATCCTTAGTCAGTGCTGCCTAGGAGCCAAGATACAAGCGCCGGCATCCCGGCGGGCACAGCGCAATGTGGTGTCTGGAGCATGCAGTCGGCGTTGCCAACCACCAGAGCCCGCAGCTTCATACTGCAGAGGAGGCCGCAGTGCCGCCATTGACAACGACCATGGCGAGCCGCCAGGCGCTCATCCTGCTTGCCTGGAGCCAACCCCACACATTCCAGTATTTAGGTGACGAGCCGGCAAGGGAATGTTGGCAGGAGAGCCTGGAGCGTCTGGTCGGATTGGTCCCAGAGGCCACATTAATCACTTGCCAGAGGCAGCGGCCTACCCCGGGTGTGTGGGCCGCAAACTCATCGTGCACATTGAGCGGTGCAATGTCGGTAGACGAGACACCCTAGACAGCAGGGTCCAGAGACGAAAACATAGCCCCTGGCACCGAGGTGAGGAGCCCAGTGCAGAACACCGGGTTGGAGCACTCGAGGCGCGCTGGGTCGGGCCCGCTCCCGGAGACACCTCAGCGCCTGGGAAAGGTGGGGGGAGCCATCGCAGTGCGGAAAGGCCTACAAAGGTGCTAATCTGAGCGATCTCTTCTAGTGGTGCCCTTCCCCTCATACCCACGAAAATCAGAAAAAACAGGTCCGGAGTACATCGGACAAGCAGCCCTGCCTCCACCCACCCGCACTGCAGCGGAGTTCCCCTGATCAAGTGAAGAGCTAGACCACATTGAACCGTATGCTGCACAGGGGACCAGGAGGACGACACTGTGACCCCCCCCCCCTTGCTGCTTTCCGGGCTCGCTTCAGGCCTGCGTTCCCCTATAGAGGCTGACCTCAAGGTGCCAAGAACATACTCGTTGTGCGGGGCCCCGCTCCCAGGCAATTACGCGATTAATCAGCTTTGGCAGCGTGCGTCGGTGCACGCACGAAGACCCAATTATTACCACATAAATAAGGGCACAGTTGTACATCCCGGTTCCGACAAGAGTAATCACGCAAGCTGCTCATTGACAAACGTATGCTTTGCTGATAAATCACATCGACTGCAAGGCACCCAGCACAGGCTTCCCTCCGGTGATTGGGGCGGTGAGCCCATACACCCCTCTTCCCACCGCACTGCGCTTCCTGGGAAGCAAAGAAAAATCCCCTTCGAGACACACAGAACGCCCCGGTCCAAAGCAGAGGAGCATCCAGAGACTGAGACACCAGAATGCCAGGAAGAGGACTGGAAGACGCTACTGATCACCATGAAAAACAGCCTCACATCCATAGATGCATAAATTGATGCCATGAACTCACGAATGGACTCAGTAGTGCACAACATGACCATCGTATTACGGAGGAGGAAGACAGAATTTTTGAGTTGGAAGATGGTGCCACAAGCGGCAGAGATAAAATCTCACAGGTGGACAGGTTGCTTAAAATCATCGCAGAAAAAAACGAGGATCTGGAGGCATGCTCCAGGAGGAACAATGTGCATATAATTGGCCTGGCAGAGACAACCAACATGGGCCGTATGGAGTACTTCATAGAGATGCTCATAAATGAACTGTTTGGGTCTGAAGCTCTCTCTAAACACCTAATCGTGGAACGAGCACACAGATCCCTGAATGCGCGCCCACCTCCAGGGGCACCCTCACGCCCGTAATAGTCCGATTCCTCAAATACCGGGATAGGGATACTGTACTACATTTGACGTGAGAAAAGAAGAAGGTAAAATACAGGAATACCACCCTGGCGTTCTACCCGGACTTTACACAAAATGTGCAAGACGCAAGAAGAAATTTAATCAAAGTCAAAAAGAAACTGCAAACCCAGAGTATCCCCTATGCTATGCTATGCTATACCCGGCGTGGCTCCGCATCACACATCAAGGGAAACAACACGCGTTTCAAAACCCCTAGCAGGCCAAAGACTACCTAAAAAGTTGCCTTAGGGCATCACCAGTCACGACCTCCAATAGATCACATTCCAGATCCAAGTCCCCACAGTCGACACAGGGCTAATTGTGATCCTCATAGATAGCAGTGTTGATCAGACAACTTAAGAGGCCTAAAGCTGAATTTTGCACCGGTTCCAGCCAATAACACTTCTTTCTAAGAGACTAAAAGATCTGCACCGCCCGGACACTCACCCTCCTCCCGTAACCGGTACCAGCCCGCACAGGGCGAGGTGGCGGGCGGGTAGGATATTGATGGGGTGATGGCAAGTCGCGGGCCCCTAGTTTTACCCACACAGGTGAACCCCTTACTTATGTGCTACCTGTTTGTTTTCTACTTTCAAAGTTGTGATAGAGAGGGAACAAATGCCCGACAAGTTGGGGATGTCGCAGTGGGTGGCAGGAGGGGTTATTTGCCTTGCTCAGTTTTTAAGGTATAAGCATGCCCGATGCATACACATCCTTGTAGTGCTAGCTAGTTCATGCTACAGCATCATATTCAATACCCAAAATGCAGACTAATCTTCACTGACTAATATGCAACATCAAGAAACGCCAGGTTTTAGGATATTTTGAGAAACATCACGTGCATGTCCCCTTGCTTCAGGGCCTCCCATCGCTACTTCTCGTCCTACTCCACTTACTCAAGGGGTGTGGCAATTCTCGTTAATTGTAATACACCATCTCATTCTAGGCGGTAGCTCCACTGACCCACAGGATTGTTACTGCCTGATATGGGGACGCCGGGGTTTCCCATGACATAACTATCACCAACTGTTATGGTCCCAACGTGGACGATCCCCTATTTTTTAACACCTTAAGGGGGAAAATCCGTGGGCTCCACCTACCTACTCTGGGGAGTTGACTTCAACACAAACATGTTCCCGGCAATGGATAGATCTCACAATACCGCCCTACACTACACAGTCATGCAGAAGCAGCTAACTGGAGTCGTCTCAGAAAATTACCTCCTAGACGCATTGCGATACAGATGTTCCACAACTAAAGAAGGTACACATTACTCTGCTGTACATTCCTCTTGGTCCAGGTTGGACTATTGGTTTGTATCTGTGGGTGTGGCTAGCTGGGTGGACACAGTCACTCACCTGGCGAGAACGTATTCGACCACTCCCCGGTGAAGATGGTGCTGAAGCCTCCCGCAGACTAGTCTCCCTACGTCAGGTGGCAACTGAACTTAATGCACCTCCTAGGCACTGCTTTCAGAACCGAACATGATCAAGAAATAAAAGAGTACTTTGAGCGGAATGTGGATTCCGTGCCGAGCTTCACCCCTGTCTGGGAGGCTTTCAAAGTTACAATCAGTGGATCTTGTATTGCCATGGGCGGAGTTATTTTAAAAGATATCCGTAAAGATCTTAACCAGTTAGAAACAGACATTAAAGCATTAGAACGCGAACTCAGTGGCAGGGCAGGCGGGGTTCTGGCTAGGGCAAAGCTACGTGACAAGCTGACGGAATACAAAGACACTGCCGATCGTTAATGCAAATTTTGTGGCAAGTATCATGTCACACGTACATACGGCGAGGGGGACCGTCCCGGTAAGGTACTAGCGAGTCTTGACAAGGAGTAGTTTCTTACCGTAACTCCAGTTCTGTAGTAGGGGTATCTCTGTTATAGTCATAATCTAGTGAATAGTCCCGCCCATGTGCGGGGACCCCGGAGCAATCAAAAATAATCTCATAAGCTGTCTTCTTTGCAGTCCTGCAAAGACACTTAAGAGAGAATCAAAGACAAATAATGAGGCCTATAATCACAAGGCTACACTGGCCAATACTTCAACTTAAAGTGAAAAGGATAGCGGAGTAAAATCAAATTTTACACATATTGCCAAGTTTCACCCATAGAGAAACTTCCCTTCACCAAAATCCTTGAAATGATAGAGGAAGGGTTGGACAGACAAGCCCCCATAGGCTGCCATTATGTGTCTGGAAAAGGGATTCCGTGCCTTTAAGGAACTCTCCAGAGACCCTCGGTATCCCAGGATGCACAGCCAAAGTCCTTTTACTTTCAGTTCTTTTTGAAGGTGTATAAAGCAAGGCGTGTAGCATACAGTACATCATCATTTTCTCCACCGGGGAGGAGGGCGGGTGCTTAGGACTATAAAAGAGATACTCCTTCTACAGAACTGGAGTAACAGGTAAAAAACTACTCCTTCTGTAGTAGGGGATCTCTGTGTATAGTCATAATCTAGTGAATAGAATGGCAAGCCCATCCCAACAACCAATCCGGCGGTGGAGGAAAAAGACAACACCACTACTGTGCAAACATATTTCTCAACGAAGCCTGCCCAACCTGAGCATCTGCCCTGGCATCAGAGTCCAGACAGTAGTGCTTAGCAAAGGTATGGACGACTTCCAAGTGGCAGCCCTGCAGATATCTGCAATGGGAAGTCTACGTAGCAAATCCGTTGTCGCTGCTTTGCCCCTGGTAGAATGAGCCTTAGGTTTACCCCCTAAGGTCTTGTTAGCTTTCTGATAACATAACTGGATACAGGACACAATCAACCTTGAGATGGACTGTTTTGAGGTAGCAAGACCAGTCCTGACCGACCCATAATTGACAAACAATTGGTCTGACCTACGAATGTCCTTGGCCTTATCCAAGTAGAATTTCGACACCCTTCTGACATCCAGGGAATGCAGAGACCTTTCGGCTGGAGTGGAAGGATTCTGGAAAAACTTAGGTAAAGGTAAAGTCTGATTGACATGGAAATCAGAAATCACCTTAGGAAGGAACTTAGGGTGAGTACGCATCACAACCTTAGCAGCATGAAATACAGTATAAGGTTCTTGGCAACACAATGCCTGTATTTCACTCACCCTTCGGGCCGATGTAATGGCCACGAGGAAAGCCGCCTTCCACGATAAGTGCTGCAGTGAAGCCTTATGAATCGGTTCAAAAGGATCCTTCATCAACCTGGACAGCACCACATTCAGCTCCCATGAAAGCGAAGGACGCCGAACAAGAGGAAACACTTTCTTCAATCCTTCCAAAAAATCTTTAATCACAGGGATCTGGAAGAAGGAAGTTTGTGAATGGCATTTCGTATACGCAGTTAATACTGCGAGGTGAACCGTAATAGAATGAAAATTAAGGCCAGACTGAGTCAAATGCAAAAGGTATGGAAGAATGACATCTTCCTTGCAGGTCGTCAGATCATAGTTCTTGAAAGTGCACCAGATGCAGAACCTCTTCCACTTGTAGGCATAGGAAGTCCTAGTGAAAGGTCTCTTAGCCTCCTTGAGTATATTCATGCAATCTTCAGGGAGATTCAGGTGTCCATATTGCACTATCTCAGGAGCCATGCCGTCAAATTCAACGACAAGAGGTTGGGGTGCACCATCTGCTCCCCGAACTTCGTGAGAAGGTCCGGCCGACACGGCAGCCGCAGGTGGGGTAGGAGAGACCAGTGAAGCAGGTCCGTGAACCACCACTGTCGGGGCCACTCCGGAGCAATGAGGATCATTCGTGCTCTGGACTGAGACAGCTTGATGAGTACCGCCGGAATCAGGGGAATGGGTGGAAGGGCGTACAGAAAGCTGTTCGACCAGCTGATCCATAGCGCGTTCCCCAGAGTCCCCGGTTGGTAATACCTGGAGGCGAAGTCTCAGCATTTTCTGTTTTCGGCGGTGGCAAACAGATCTACGTCCGGAGTGCCCCACCTGTCGAAGAGGTTTCCTAGCACTTCGTCGTTTAGAACCCACTCGTGGTTTTCTTGCACCAGCCTGCTGAGTGCATCCGCCTGAGCATTCTGCACACCTGGCAGATGGGTAGCCGTTATCGTAACTCCTCTGGCTAGCAGCTAGTGCCAGATTGCCTGTGCTTCTTGTGACAGTGTGCGCGATCTCAAGCCCCCCTGCTTGTTGAGGTAATACATTGTGGTCGTATTGTCTGTCTGTACAAGCAAGGAGTTGGTCTGGAAGGACAGATGAAAGGCCTTTCGTGCCAAGTGAACAGCTCTGAGTTCCAGGAAATTGATGCGATACGTGGATTCTGCTGGGGACCACGTTCCCTGGATCTGTAGATGGTCTGAATGCGCTCCCCAGCCGTGGAGAGACGCATCCGTGACGATAGTCTGAATGGGAATGTCCTTGTGGAATGGAACCGCTTTGAGGAGATTCTCTGCCGAGCACCACCATCTCAGGGACTGTTGAGCATGAAGTGACAGCCGGATCCTGTCGTCCCAGCTCCCCCGCTTCTGGTCCCACTGATCCTCCAGACATTCCTGCAGCAGCCTCATGTGGAGACATGCGTGTGGCGTGAGGAAGAAACAAGAGGCCATCGACCCCAGTAGAGAAGACACCGTCCTCACTGTCGTAGATGGAACAGCTGTGAGAGCCTGAGCCTTCCGAAGGATCGATAAGCGTTTCTCCTCCGAAGGAGACACGCTTGCTGAAAGAGTATCAATGGAGGCTCCCAAGTACTGTAGGCACTGGACAGGAGTCGGAACAGACTTGGACATGTTGATGTGCAACCCCAGTTGGTTCAACAGAACGGCCGTCCTGTTGAAGTGCAATTGCGCTTCCTGGAAGGTGGAGGCTTTGATCAACCAATCGTCCTGGTACAGGTAGACAAACACCTTGTTATTTCTCAGGTGCGCTGTCACCACTGCCATGCACTTTGAAAAAGTCCTGGCTGCAGACTTCAGTCTAAACAGTAGTACGGTGTACTGATGGTGATTGGTGCCGACTAGAAAGCGCAGGAACTTCCGGTGTTTCCGTGCAATGGGCAGATGGAAGTACGCATCCTGTAGATCTATTGCGCAAAGCCAGTCTCCTCTTTGTAGCCGAGGATAAATTTGGTGCAAAGACAGCATGCAAAATTTCTCCCTGCGAATCCATTTGTTTGCTTGCCGCAAATCCAGAATGGTCCTGAACTCGTTCTTGTCCTTCTTGCGCACCAAAAAGAACCTTGAGTAAAGACCCTTTCCCCTTTGAGACAGAGGGACGTCTTCTATCGCCCTTTTTCTTAACAGGGTATCGGCCTCCGCTTGGAGCTCGCGCAGCTGGAACTGCGAGCGAACCGGTGGAATTGCTAGAGGAGGGCTGACAAAACGAAGACTGTATCCATTGCAAACAATATTCAGCACCCACTTGTCCCGAGTAATTTTTCTCCACTCTGCCAGGTAATTTTGTATGCTTCCCCCCACCGGAGCGGGTAACTGACGAGGGGGAAGTTGCACCTCAGGGCTTAGACCCAGCTGGGCCCTTGTTCGCCGAGGAGGACTGCTGGCCTCCTCTGCCCCTCTGCCGCTTCTGGAAAGTCTGCCGTTGGTATTGCTGCTGCTGTTGTTGCTGCTGGTCAGCCTGACGACCTTGTCCTTGCTTCTGGGACCCATATCTCCTCTGGAACGGGCGGAAGGACTTCCGTTGTTCCTTTGGTTTCTCTAAACCAACGGCCTTCAATGTCTCCACATTCGCCTTCATGCGGGCCATCTCCTCTTCTGCACGAGTCCCAAAGAGCGTCGATCCAGAGAACGGCAAATTTGCGACTCTCTGCTGCACCTCCGGTTTGAGAGAGGTAAGGCGCAACCAGGAATGGTGTCTTAAATTAATGCCATGGCAATAACCATGAGCCGCCAGGAGGGAGGCGTCCGCCACAGAGCTGATGACTTGATTGGAGACCATCATGCCCTCATTCAATATCTCCTGGAAGTCTTCCCTCCTATCCCTCGGGGGGAGCTCGAGAAACTGTCGCAGAGACTCCCACAATGCGCGGTCATAGCACCCCAAGAGCGCTGAGGCACTCGCCGCTTTCATTGATGTGGCAGCCGTACCACAAACCTTCCGTCCGGCTGAATCCATCTGACGGCTCTCCTTGTCCGGAGGCACCGTAGAAGACGGGGCAGTAGCATGCTGTTTCTTAGCTTCTGTCACAATGACAGAATCCAGTACAGGATCTGACCTCAAGAACGCCGGATCAGAATCCGGGGGCCTGTACTTCTTTTGCAGCCAAGGAGAAGCCGGGGTCAGAAACAGCTCCATGGCCGGTTCCTCCAGTCCTGGCATCAAGGGCAACAACGGGCGAGAGAGATGCCTTTTGTGCAAAGTCTCAAAGATCACAGAGGTAGATGGTGAGGTTACCATCAATGTGATCCCTAACTTCGCTGCCCCCGTCAGCAGCACCTCCTAAAATGTCACAATGTCGTCCACAGGTGACACTCATAGGAGGGGAATCCGATAATGTTGGAGAATACCTCCGGTCACTCGAGGAGCCCGTGTAACTGGACCGCGACCTGTCCCTCCAATGGCGGTAAAGGGACCTTGTGGAGGAGCGATGTCTACTGCGAGTGCGATCCCTTCCCCTAGACCTTGATCTAGATCTCCTGTGCCTCGCTGGAGCCACCGGTCTTAGAGGAGGCGGAAGCGGAGGAATCGGAGCCAGAACTTCAGGCCGAGGTTGTTGGAGGTCGGGGGGGGGAGGTGGAAGAGGAGGCAGGGGAGGTGTAGGAGGCGGTGGGAGCGGCGGAGGGGGAGTCAGAGGAGGAATAGTTGCTGGAGGAGGAGGAAGCTGCGGAGGAGGCATCCTCGGAGGCAGCGGTGAAAGTGTAGGCGTCCTGGGCCTAGAAGGTGAGTAGGTTCATGAATACTCCGATTCTGATGACCTCACCACTCTCCTCTTCTTCTGAGCAGGCCTTGAAGAAGATGTTCTGAAAGAAGACCTTCTTGGCCGAGCGCCGGTGCCGCCGCGACCAGGAGCTCGCCGATGAAGACGACAGACTGACCACTGAGGCAGGGGACACTGTCCTGGTCCTTGAACGTCTCCTCAAAGTCGATTTTTCCTTTCTCGACGTCGACCTCTTCGACTTCCTACTTCTCGACGTCGATCTTCTAGATGTCGACGCACTCCTCGATGTCGAATATATCCTCTTCGGCGCCGACTTGTCTCTTCTCGACGTTGACCGTCGTGTTGACATCGACGGCGAATGGCGGTACAGCCTCGACGGCAAACGTCGCCGCCTCCTGGACTCATCTCGATGCCGGTGAAGTCCTCGACGTCGACCCTGGGTCGACGGGGAGCAGATGGTGGTCATACCTCTCGACGCCGAAGCTATCGGCGTCGACCGGGATCTGTGCCTTTTCCTGGCCTTTTCTTGACTGGGTAGCCCCCAGAGGCCGAAGCACGGGCAGAGGACAATGACTGAGTTCCTCCATGCCCCAGAAGTCCCACCTGGTTCTTCCTGTCTCCTCTGCTCCAGACCTCCTGGAGAAAGAGTGACAGACATCACAGGAGTCAGGGACATGGGTGGAAGGGAGACAGAGTATACAAACTCTGTGAGGGTCAGATTTAGCCTTCTTCCTACTACACTCAGGGCACTTGTGGAATAAAGCTGGCATTTTCGATAAAAAGAGGTAGTAATACTGGTTAAAAAAACACAGCAAAAGGAAGAGGAAGACCCTAGACGTCAAGTGAAAAACACTGGAAAAGTGCCAAAAATGAAAGAAATACCCAGAAAGGGAGAGCTCAATGCTCCAGGGTCCTGCTAGCAGGAGCCGGAAAAAAGAACTGAAAGTAAAAGGGTTTTGGCTGTGCATCCTGGGATACCGAGGGTCTCTGGAGAGTTCCTTAAAGGCACGGTATCCCTTTTCCAGACACACAATGGCAGCCTATGGGGGTTTGTCTGACCAACCCTTCCTCTCTATCATTTTAAGGATTTTGGTGAAGGGAAGTTTCTCTATGGGTGAAACTTGGCAATATGTGTAAAATTTGATTTTACTTGGCTATCCTTTTCACTTTAAGTTGAAGTATTGGCCAGTGTAGCCTTGTGATTATAGGCTGCATTATTTGTCTTTTATTCTCTCTTAAGTGTCTTTGCAGGTCTGCAAAGAAGACAGTTTAACCCCTTCAGTGCTAATGACAAGGGTAACTCGTCATGGAGTTTCCATTGATTTCAATGGAAATTACATGGACCTCCTAGCACACCCCTTAGCATCCAAGTGGTTAAGAGATTATTTTTGATTGCTCCGGGGTCCCCGCACATGGGCGGGACTATTCACTAGATTATGACGATACACAGAGATCCCCTACTACAGAACCAAAGTTCTCCAACTGTGTAGCGGAAATCCAGGACTTGGAGGGCGAAATTCACAGAAACCTCCCCGAGCAGTTATACACCTTCATGACATACTACAAATCCCTATACACGACACATAGGGGGCAACCACTTGATCTCCCCGCATACTTTGAGGAAACAGCCCTGGCATGGCTGGGTGATTCCCAGCGGGAATTCCTGAGTGCCGAGCTGGAGGTAGACGAAATCATCAAAGTGATCATGCAAATGAAGTCGGGCGTATGCCGGGGTCGGTCGGCCTCCCCATAGAGTTTTGAGTTGTAATTTTTTTATTACATTTTTGCATATAATTTCATCATGAAAACAATTACTTAAATTATTTGAACAATAAATAGATAAATAGGACCAGACACAACTAGCTCCAATATTAAAAGCAATCTTCTACGAGGCCAGAGAGGAGGGCTGGCTCCCGACCACCATGAGAGAGGCCCTGATCACACCCCTCCTTAAACCAGACAAACCTCTCACCCAATGCAAATCCTACCGCCCCCTATCACTGATTAATAGGGATACCAAAATTCTTGTGAACGTCCTTTCCAACAGGCTAAACCTGCTAATGGAGAGGCTGGTTCTACCGGACCAGTCCGGATTCATCCCCCAACCGTGCGACGTCCCACAACCTCCGGACCCTCCTTACAGTTTTACAAGATATCGACCCCAGCAGTGCCACTGTTGTGGTTTTCCTCGATGCTACCAAGCCATATCTCCTAGACACCCTGCGCTATATGGGGATGCCCACGGCTTTCCTCGGATGAGTGGAATTACTTTATCAGCAACCCACAGCTTCAGTCCTCCTGAATGGCGCACAATCCCCCAGTTTTGTCACTACCAGAGGCACGCGCCGGGGCTGCCCCCATCCCTCATATTTGCCTTGGCCATAGGCCGAGAGCAAGACCTCACCACAGTCGCATGCACTACTTCAGCTTGGAGGAAAATTGCTACCAGGCTGGACGTGTCCATGTTATACTCTCCTAAAATGCCTCTGATCTTTCATCCATCTCTTCAGGTCACATACGAGCGGCAATGTCTATCAATGCTAGAAAAGCTACAGTTTACCACATGGGGAGACCGCTACACGGGGTATCTTCCGGTCCAGAGAGTAGTTCTACGGGACAAACGTACCCACCACCATGGAGGTATTCATGTTTGTAAGACTCAGGCATAGCGTGAACGCAGCCACACCGGTTTTTCCCCTAGAGCCACCCACACTTCCACAGCTTCACGTACTTTTACAGGCAGAAACTCCCCCCCCCCGATATGTCACCTCACTCATTTACCACCATACACAAAAAGCGCTGCAACCCCGATTCTTGACGGCCCGCTAGGAGTGGGACAACGACTTAGGGATACAACTGACAGATGAACAATGGGAATTCAGCTGTAAGCAGACAGAGACATTAACAGCCAACAGTCGAATGAGACTCTTCCACCATAAATTTCTACATAGACTATATTATACTCCGGCCAAGCTCTATAAGTTTAAACTTAGGGAGGAGGAAAGATGTGCCAGGTAAAGGGGCAAATGGGAAGATTTTCTCCACTTGGCCTGGCTGTGCCATACTATCCAAGACTATTGGCAACAGGTGTTTACAGGTGTTTACAGGTATGGCATGTATGATAGATACGCCATTACAAGCATCACCGGACCCTATTTGGATGTACACATGTTGACACTGCATATAAAAAGTTCCTAGCACTAGGATTCCTAATTGCAAAACTTAAGGTAGCATGCAGATGGGGACGAGGCCGTGCTCCCAAATTTAAAGAATGGTTACATGATCTCACAATATGGCAGGAGCAATCACTCAGCTATGCCGAACTACTCCTGCCCACCTACAGGCCTAGAGATATATGGAGCCCTCTAACAACATACCTCCTCTCCATAACTGATGGTACAGATACTACCCCAGTGGCACATGAGGGGGCTGGGGCCCAAGAAACCACTCCCACTCTGGATAGTTCATGGAATACTACCACCTATTACCCTAATGTAGAAGTGAGCAAGAGATACTAGAAGTAGTCTTTCAACAAACGTATCGATAGGCATCTCTGTAGCAGCATGCCCAAGGATGTACTAGTCAAACCACTGAAACAGAAGATCTCCGGGCGCACGTTAGTCTATTACTATTTTGTGATGTATGCACTTCAGAATGTACATGTACAATACATAGCAATGAACATATTCATCAGACCGTTTCTGCCATGCAAGGCGGGGGTTGTTCCCCTAGTTGGGGTATATTTAGCTAGACTATATACTTTATTATTCTTGACTGCATTATACTGTATCATTGACAAAATGTAATAAATAAAATGGAAACAAATCTAGACCAGTTGGGAGTCTGGACCGTTCCAGCACGTGTAGTCTTTTCAAAATGAGCCACGAGTCAAGCTTTGCACACGCGATCTTACCTTCTGCTCCGAGTCGCATGGAGCCTTCTTTTCTTTCGTCATCATTGCTATGCGGCTCGCAAACTGTTGTGGGACGCTTGTGTGCTGTAACGTGCCTTGAGCCATCCCGTGCTACGTCACTGGCGTGCCGCCATCTTGCAGTTGTAGTCTTCAAGATAACTCTGGGATTACGAACTACATCGAAGGGTCCAACCTGCTTCAGCCAGCTGCCAACCACATGTAAATTCCAATAAAGCTGATGTCCTAGTACTTTGTGAATACTTTCTGGCCTACATTGTTTTCTGCTTTATGTTTGCCATGTCCCTATTGTGATGCCACGCTGGACATCCATCGTTTTCTTTTTGACGGTAACCAGGGTATTTTTTCCCACTTTCATGTCCGTGGAGCCATGTAAGTGAGGTATTTTGGCGGACATTATTTTATTGTTTACAGCCTTACCGCCTTCGGATTAGAGACGCTTTGCAGACTTCTCCTTGCTTCACCTTCAAGTACTGAACTTCAGGTTATACTGGGTACACATGCAACCTGTTTTGCAGTCTCATTTTGGCTCCCATTTCCACGGCGTTTGCGATATCTTCTTATGCAAGTTTCTTTTTTGTAACTGTAATTTTCTGCTTATATTCTAGTATTTTATGTTTCTAATTTAATGCGGTTTTCTACTTGCATTTTGCGACATTTTCTCTTGCAAGTTTCCTTTGTATCATTGTGATCTTTCTTCTTATATTTGCTATTTTTTTTATTATATAAAGGGGAAGGTGTGGTATATCTAAAGTTTTATACTATGCATCTTCCCTGTTTCTCTGCCTCTGCTGCTCAGCCAGTGTGAATGTGTTGGGTAGAATGTTGGTATGGATGGTGATGTCATTGGAATGTGTGGATTGCTGTGAGGTGGAGTGTTAGTTAGATCCTGGGCTGAGCAGCAGAGAGGTTGCTCCTGGTGGGGCCTTTTCTACATCTTTACTGAAAAACCTACTTAACATCTAAGAACAATAAACATATTCATCTGTAACCTAACCAACTATACTGGAACTCCTTCCTACGATAAAACAGTCATTAATATAGAAGACATTGATCAGACAGACACTACTTTTCAGGAATTTACTGATGCTATGAAGGGTATTGTTCCTTTCTGGGTCCCTATGTCCAATAGCCTTAATATTCATCGCCTCACCAGGGTGGTGGAAGGAGTAATAAATACAATGGCTGGAATTTTGACTAATATTACAGCTGAGCTCCAGGCTACGAGACTCGTTGCCCTTCAAAACTGGATGGTGTTAGACGTCATCCTTGCTGATCGGGGTAGGGCATGCCGGGTCATCGGCAGTAGTTGCTGTGTATACATACCAGACCACGCTCCAAACATATATGCTGCGATACAGAAGTTGCACAGGCTTGCATCGGACAATCATCAAGAGAATGGTACCAGGACTTTCTCTGGTTGGCTCTGGAGTTTAATAGCATCCTGGGGATGTAATATACTTCTTGTTCTCATAGCCATAGCAGGTATCATTTTTACATGTTGTCTATGCATACATTTTATCCGGGCATGCCGTGCTTATTGTGTTGCAAAAATAACTCCTACTCCTAAAGCCCCATCATCTAATGCCAAGTCCTCGTCCAAGATGGTACAGGCTGTCCAGGATTTGATATCCATTGACGAGGGCATCTTTGAATATCAACAAAATGCAAATATTCCTGTTTTACTAATGCTCGTTATGTGAAATAATGATACACCTTCTAGCATTAGACAAAATGGTTAGCAAATGCTAAAAGTAGGGTCTGCTGGACTGAGAGTGCATCTAGCAGACTCCTTCTAGCATTATGCGAGTAAAGTTAGAATTTGCCACACCATTTTGTATTCAGCTGCCATTTTGTGCCATGATCGATATAATCTGCTCCTGCCTCATAATGTGTGCCTCAGCAGAAAAAGCAGCTTAGATTGCTTCTCTTTAATGTTATCCAAGGTTGAGTTCCCCTGCATTAATGAATAGATCGTTCTGTCTTTTTCATACCTTTCCTCTCAAGTAAGCCCTGCTCCCACTCTAGAGAGACTAGCACGGGCAGAGTAACCTTAAAGCCAAGATAACATGAACCCGTTCTCAAGATGGTAGCTGGCCCTTCTGTACTCTCTTTGTACGTTAGTGCCCAGGCTGGTAAATTCCAGTCTGGGCGGGGTTTTAGAGGTGTTGGAAATGCATATTTTGTGTTATTGTGTGGACGGGGTCAGTCCCTTGGCAGCTGCCTAAGGAGGCTGGTCAGACTGGACTCGAGCGAATACTAATAAAATAACTTGGTTTGTATTCTCTACTGTCTGACCGACTCTTCATTTGTGTGGAAGGCAGAGATGGTCGCGAGTGACCCGGTGGCCCTAATCAGGTCACTTCCTTCAATCACCTACCTCTGCGAATGTGGAGCTGTCCAAAGGTGGCAAGTCCAGGGCAGATGTAGGATTTGCTTTCATGGTTACCCTCACTTTATGCTGGTGTTAGTATGTTTTTTTTAACTAGTCTGACTGGGATCCTGCTAATCAGGACTCAAGTCACTGTGCCTCCCCCATAATTGATCATGGTAAGTGTTGGAGGTATGATTCCAAGCACTGGGGGCTCCTCCGGGATGCCCGTAGAACTCCCGGAACAATCTGTCAAGGTCTGCCAGCAAGTAGTGCTGCTGCTGACCCCAGAAACGATTCTGCCCTCCTCTTGCTGAGCTGAGCTGGAGATGGTATAATAGGTTTCCTGTCAGAGGGAGGTGTGACCACCGCGCAGACAGTACTTAGTGTATTGGGCTAGGGTGGGGCACCAGTGCCACCATAGTGCTTTGAAAGGCAAATGTTGTGCCCTCCTTGCATACTCCAGTTTGAACCAGTTAAAAGAGTCCTTGGCTTCTGCTCTGGCACAAAACTGGACAAAGGACATGGGAGTATCCTCCCCTCTGTCCAGCCCCTTCTCTGGGAGGAACCCCTGAGTCGTCCTAAACCCCTTCCTAGACCATTTAAGGGCTTACCTGTGGGGGTCCTCAATTTCATCGTGGGACAAGACTCGAGCCTGAAACCAGGCAACTCTTCAACCATCTGGTCACTTGGACTTCGCCTGGAACCGAGACTGCATCAAAGAAGATTCCGACTGCTCCTGGTCTCGCTCCTCTGTTAGTCTTCTTCATCATGTGTCTGTGCTTTTTCCAGGATCTTCAACTGACCCAGGCATAAAAGGCAAACTAAGTGTGAGACAGAGAGACACGTTGATCTGTGACATTCCTCACATGGTTTAAATCCTTTTGGGTTTGT
Organism: Lissotriton helveticus; assembly: GCF_964261635.1. Lineage (NCBI taxonomy): Eukaryota > Metazoa > Chordata > Amphibia > Caudata > Salamandridae > Lissotriton > Lissotriton helveticus. The sequence continues at coordinate 982,910,413 of NC_136068.1, forward strand.
TGGGGGGGGGGGGGGGACATATCCCTCGCACACTAGGAGCAAAGCTAAACAAAAAAAGACAAGAGGGTCACACTTTTTCACTCTTAGGTAGTTAGCTTCAACCAACACCCCAGTCCAACACTCTCGAGCACTTCACACCACTCCAAGATGGTGCCCACTAACGGGGCTTTAGTCCTTCTTGGATGTTACTTATTCGTGTAAACACTGATGCTTGACGGTTTCACCTAATCGAGTCACACGCATCGGAAGGGCACCCACACGGACTCCAAGTGGAGTTAGAATACACCCCAGTAAGTACCGTTATGGACCGGTTCTTTACTTAGATTTAAACCTGTGCGTGCACCGAGTGTTAACAAGCTGCACACGTTTCTTTTAGGACCGCGGATCAAACAGTAACGGTTACCGTGAGTTTCTTCACTTTTTCTAATATTGTGCACGCATGCTCACAAGGATTGTAGGCGTCTATGCTCACGACCCAATTTTCCTCCATATAATTCACAAATCAGGAGTCACGATCTCCTTTATGGAGAGGACTAGATCTCGCATTTTACCACACATTAGTACCCAGGCACATTTCTGTCGTTTAACGCACGTTCTTACGTCTTCTAGTCTTAGCACTAGTAACCCGGCACATTTCCATTTTTTCACGCATGGTTTCACGCTATTCAGATTTAAAGTACCGTGTTTTTCACAGTCACGACCACGGCCTCCGTTGAACTATGTATGTATTCACAGTTTATTTTCAACAGCAACAGTTGAGGCTGACAGCCTTTTATGTCTTTTTTCTCCTTGTAGAGTAATCCCCTGATGAAGGGCTGAACTAGAGCCCGAAATGCATTGGGAACACTAAAACCTAACACAAACGCCATGGATGAAATGTTTGATGTGTTTACAACCATGAATATAATGCATTGATACAGAGACTATAATTTCAAAGACTTTGAGTAAAAATTTTATGTTTTCAAAAACTTTATTAAAATCATCAAGTGCACAAAGACTTGTTCTTCACGCAGTGCTTGGAGGAGCCTACCCCCTTGCTGGGGTAGCTTTGCAATAGACTTTGTAGTTAGCCACGCTGTAGAGCACAGACAGCGATACCTCAACAGCACGCCACAGACCATAAATATTTTGTATATCACTAAGGAATCAGCAGTGCAAGTCCCATTCATTCCCTTTGTTAATCTTAGCGTTATCCCACATCAAACACAAAAATCCAGTTTGGGCCATTTGATAGAACAAAGGATAATATTACTTACCCAGTAAGCATCTGTTCTTGGCCTCTAGAGCTGTAAATTCACATTCTTTGCATACTCCTGCCATCTAGTGTTGGGTCCGGATGTTTACAAGTTGTTTTTCTTCAAAGAAGTCTTTCCTAGTCACAAGGGAAGGTGACTCCTCCTTTCGGTGATAGTGCGCATGGGCATCTACTCCATTGTTAGATTGTTTTCCCGCAAGAGGGTGAGAATAGAGTAAGAAAGTATAGTATACAGACATCCATGCGTATAAATGTCTAGTGAAGAACTGCAAAAACTATAGGTACCCGGGAAGGTGGGTGGCAGCATGTGAATCTACAGCTCTACATGCCAAGAACAGATGTCTGTAACATTATCTGTTCAGGTCATGTGTGCTGTGTGCATGCTTTGCATGGACTATAAAGCAGTATACTCCCAAAGAGGTGGCTAACCTGTAGGTGTTGCATTTGTTTGGAATATTGTTTTAAGTACTGCTTGGCATACATTAGCTTTTTGACGTGCTAACACATCTACGCAATAGTGTGTTGTGTAGACCACGTAGTTGCCTTACATATGTCAGCTAGCAGAATGTTACATAAAAAGGCCCAAGAAGCCCCTATTTTGCAAGTGGAATGCACTCTAGGGGTAATAGCTAAAGATTTTTTAGCTTTAGCATAGTATGTTTGAATGCATTTAACAATCCATCTGGCAATACCAGATTTAGACATAGGTGGGGAAGTGTGGCTCAATGGTTAGAGCGGCAGACCCTGATACAGAAGTATAGTCCGGGAACATGGTTCAATTCCCGCCTCGGCAGGGTCTTGGGCTCAATTTCCTCGGACCTGATATTTCTCGCCTCAGTGCCTATTCTAATCATGGGTCCCACTCTGCAACTCTGGGCAATAGCTTGCTTAATCTCCACAACGGCCCCAACAACGCTAGGATGCCTGGCTTCACCTTGGGGGTGCCCAGGAGTGAGCACTACACATGGAAAGCCAGGAAGGGTTCCACAGCGTATGCGTACAAGCGCCTGAGATACCCCTTCAGGGGTCGATTCGGGCGCTATACATGTACTACTACATTTACATTGCCTTTGTGAGGTGGAGCAAATGAAAACAAACAGTTGTTTAGTTTTGAGAAAATCTTTTGTCCTATCTATGTAGTACAGTAAAGCTATTTCAACATCAAGCGTGTGGCTAGTGTGGTCTGCTACAGAATCAGGTTGAGGAAGAAAACTGGTAACAGATTGGTTAATGTGAATGGCAGAAACAACTTTGGGAAGGAATTTAGGGTTGGTGTGGAGAACTATCCTGTCTTTGTGTAGCTGTAAGAAGGGTTTTTCTAAAGTGAATGTCTGTAGCTCACCAACTCTCCTCAGTGTAGTGATGGCAATGAGGAAAGCAACTTTCCATGGGTGGAATTGCAGGGACCCATGAGCCTTGTGAGAACAATGTTGAGATTCCACACTGGGGCAGGCACCTTAAATTGGTAATATTTGCCCGCTATCACAAAGCGGAGGCATTGCGATTGGCCTGATGACTTGGAACTTGAAAATATGCGTCCTTTTAATCTAGGGTAGAAATAAAGTCTACTCTTTGTAAAAGTGGGAGTACCTGTTGAAGTGTCTCCATGTGAAAGTGTTCTGACAGTATGCAATGGTTTAGCTCTCTGATCCAGAACAGGTCTTGGGGAACCATTCTTTTTGGGGATGAGAAAGTACAGTGTGTAACCCCCTGAGTCCTTGTACAGTACTGGCACTGGTTCTATTGCCCTTTTCAGTATGAGGGACAGGACCTCTTGTTTCAGCAAGTGTATGTGTTCTGGAGACATCTTGTGAGACCCAGGTGGAATGTTTGGGGGATTGCTGGAAAGCTCCTGGGAATAACCATGCTGGGTAATTCCAAGCACCCATTTGTTTCATTTTATAGACTGCCAAACGGGGAGAAATTGTTGAAGTCTTGCCCCGAAAGGTGTGATTGGGGAGGGGGGCAGGGGCAAGTCACGGTGTGTTGGGGGAAGGGGAGTTACGGGGTGTGTTGCGCTTACCCCTACCATTGAAGTTGTTGCCTCCATAACCTCATTGATAAAACCCCCGGGGGGGGGGGGGGGGGCAGAGGACTGGTTGTCACTTTTGTATGTGGAGGTATTTTGAACTGGGGATGGTGGTTTTGACCCTCCTCTGTAAAAGGAACAACAAAAAGAGCCTCTGCTGGAGGTAGTCTGGAGTGCTGCCATAGATGTAGCTACCTCGATGTCCTTCATTTTCTCCAACGCCTGGTCGACGGTAGGACCAAATAGGTGTTCCTTTTCAAAAGGTGTGTTAAGGATTGATTTTTGGACTTCAGATTTAAACCCTGAAATCCTTAACCAAGCGTGCCTCCTGATCAGAATGCTGGTGTTAACATCTCTAGCTGCGGTGTCTGCAGCATCCAAAGCGCAACGTATAGATGAATTAAAAATGAGCTTACCCTCATTTACTAAGTCCTGTGTCTTAGCCTTATGGTCATCTGGACGATATTGGAGCAATTGCTCAATTTTGTCCCAGTGTGCCCTGTCATACCTGGCTAAGAGGCCCTGCGTATTTGCAATGCACCATTGATTTGCAGCTTGAGCAGCTATGTGCTTGCCAGAAGCATCAATTAATTTGGACTCTTTATCTGGAGGAGGAGCATTTCCCGATGTTTGAGAATTAGCCCGCCTACGAGCATTAGATACTACTACGGAATCTAACAGTAATTGTCCCTTTATAAATATAGGATCAGTAGAAGAGGCCTTATATTTTTTTGTCCACCCTAAGAGTCGAGATGCGTGCTCTGACTGGGTCTTTGAAAATCTCATCAGCATGTTGCATCATGCCTTTAAGCATGGGAAGTATGTGTGTAGAAGCTAAAGTCTCAAACAAAAAATCTTCTTCTAGTGATTCTTTGTGCAGCTCAAACCCCATGTTAATGTGCAGCCCTGGCAATGAGTTCTTGGTGTGATACATTGTCATCTGGAAAAAGATGGTTTGGCTGGGTAAAGGTCTGGATCAGTTTTACCTGGGGGATCAATTGTGTGATCTATTGGGGTATTCAACCCACCATCAACTGCATCATCAAGGTGTGATTTTGGGTAATCCTGAGGTGTAATATGCAAAGGATTCTGAGGAGGAGACAGAGGTGATGATGGCAGATGGAAAGGACTTTTAGTTACAGATTTTTTTTCTTCAAGGGGTCTTGTAAGAAATGTCTTCTTCTTGCAGCTTGCGTTTGAGGTGGTTTTGTGTAAATATGACCAGTCTCGGGTTAATGTGTAGCCCCTTCTGCTTTCAATCTGGTGTTAACAGAATAGTGTTCATCATTGGATCCGAAGGGGGCTCTTTGTGTTTCCGTGTCTGTGTTTTCGGTGTCAACTGAGGCTGGCCTTTCTGTGTGGAAGGTTTCGACTCCAAAGGGTGCTTGGGTTTCGGCATGGAGGATTTCGGCTCTGAGCCTGACTTATGCTTGGAACGGGAGGGTTCCTGCTCCTAGGAAGACTTTTGGCGACCGGGTACGGAGCCAGAAGTCCTGACGAACAAGTTACTTACCTTCGGTAACAATATATCTGTAAGAAACAGTAGTTAGTATTAGATTCCTTACCTTAGAATATCCCCAGGCGCCAGTCTGGATCCGGAAACTTTTGCGTAGCAGTACCCCTGTGCGTCGGTAGGCGTCGTCTGCAGGCGTCCCCTGCGGCTCCGCGTCCGTTGTCGGCGTCGTGCGCCGTGATGACGTCGCTGGAGTATATAGACGCCGCCTCCGCGCGCTGACGTCAGTTCTTTGTACATAGCTTTTCCGCGCCAGAACACGCAGAGCCATGTGAGAACCAACACTGGTGCCATTTGAAACTAGGGCCCTGAAAGGGATGTCCTTAACCCTAGGTATCAGTTTGCAGAATGGGGAAGATGGGCGGGGCGGTAAGGAATCTAATACTAACTACTGTTTCTTACAGATATATCTATTGATTGATAAGCTTTTATTCGATATGCAAGATATCTTATAAGCGTACACAGAATACAGCCAATACAAATCTATAAAAAGACATCATTTAAAATGGCAAATATTGAGTGCACATAAAAAAAGTAAAAGGACATATAATGCCATTAATAAATTAGCTAAAAGTACATTAAACCGCTACTGACAGTCTCTTGCATCTTATCAACCAAAACTGTTTTAAAAATTTGGCTATGCCACATACAATAGGGGGGGAAGTGTCCGTCATTAAAATACGCAGTGCTACTAAATAACTACGTGTGCCCATATTCCGGCAGAGGGGTTTAAGCCAGAAGCTCCTGGGCTTTGCATAATCCGGGCATTCAAATAGGATATGCGTAATGGACTCTATCCTATTAGGGCAACATGCACAATAAGGGGACGTGTGGGCACCAGATTTCCACTTGGATACCAGAGCCCCTAGTGGTAACGAGCCTACTCTAAATTTAAAATACAATGCTCGATCATATGGGAGAGTAATTAGGTCCAGATAGGGCTCAAACATTACAACATCTTTTACTGTTAAAAAAGCAGCAGTGGACTTGCAATGATCCGGGTTTATAACTAGCTGTTCCGCAACCCAGTTCCAATACAGTCTCTTTAACACCTCTTTAGGAGGAGCCGATCTTGATAACCAACAGTCCCCCAGTCCGATTTTCTCCAAAAGTTTTTTAGTGTCACTCAGCCATCTTATTTTTGCCCAACCACCCAAGCTCATTATCTCCGCCAACCCATCAGCATATGATTTTAAATCTTCACCCCTCCAGATACGTGTCCATAGAAGGAGAGGGCGAAGCCAGGCTTGGTCTTTAATGTTACAGCCTGTATCCAACAGTACCGGTACTGTTGGGGTGCTTGAAGGGATGGCAATTAAGGCTTTTAAGAGCTTACTCTCTGCTGTTGCCAAGGCGTCCAGGCAGCAATGCCCCCACAGTTCAGCCCCATACAAGGCTGATGTTATTACCTTAGCCTTGTAGATATCAATTACTGGGGTAAGCGACCTCCTAGGTGATGCCCGGAATTCCCTCAGGAGGGCTCCTCCTACTCTCTTGTGGTTAAGGGCCATCTTAGCAATGTGAGGTGACCAGTTCATGCTATCCGTAATCCGAATTCCGAGGTAGTCAAATTCGGATACTTTCGCCAAGGCAACAGAGTTAAGAATAGGCGGGCGGCCCAGTTTCTTTGGAGGGTTTAGGACCAGGAACTTAGTTTTATCCACGTTGATTACTAGACCCTTTGCAGCACAGAATTCCTGGAAACGTGTTAACAGTTTCTGAAGGCCTTGTGGAGTCTTGGAGATCAAGAGCGTGTCATCCGCAAAAAGCAGGGTGGGGATCCGCACTCCTCCGAGACATGGGGCGTCGGCTGGTTCTTGCTGGAGATGTTCCACCACCCCATTCACATATAGTGAGAAAAGGGTGGGCGCCAAAACGCATCCCTGCCTCACACCCCTAGACACTGGTATTTTTTCTGTTAATTCTCCATTTCTACCCCAGCGGACCTGGGCAAAGGTATGGGCGTGGAGGCTAATGAGGAGAGACAGGATATATGGGGGCAAACACAACTCATGAAGCACGCTCCATAACTTCTCTCGGGGGACTAGGTCAAAGGCAGTCCTTAGGTCAATAAAGGCCAAATATAGACTGCCCTTGCCTAGCTCCACCACCTTCCACCCCAAAAGTGCCAACCTGAACACCTGCTCTATTGTCCCCATACCTGCCCGAAAACCTGCCTGGAAGTCTGATAATATTTTATTTTCCTCCACCCACTGCAAGATCCTACCAAGTATGGCTTTACCTGCTATCTTTTGGGTGGAGTCTATCAGACTTATAGGGCGGTAGTTCCCCGGTAATTCTCTGCATCCTTTTTTAAAAATCGGGACCACTACCGCCCCCTTCCAGGAATCTGGCACTGATCCTCCCATCATGATGTCATTAAGGAGAGCTGCAATGACCCTTCCCCACTCCACTGGGTAAGCACGCATAAGATCCCCCGGAAGGCCATCTGGACCAGCTGCCTTGCGGGGGGCTACCCACCCAATTACCTTTTCGATCTCTAAGGAGGTAAAGAGATCATAGGTATGGGGTTCGAATGCTAGTGGGGAAATCACCCTGACGTTTAATTCCCCATCTGCCGGGAGGTATAAGGCCCCGAAGTGTTTTACCCAACTTTGTGGGGGGATATTACAGGGTCTTATAGCTGCCTCGGGCCTATTCCGGGAGCCTACAAGGTTCCAAAAGGCCCTTGAGTCCCTACTTTTGCTGGCATGGAGTAGGTCTTCCCAGAATTTCTCTTCCCACTCCATCCTGGCAATTTTAAGGGCTCTATTGTAGGCCTTCCTTGCTTCCAGTATATCACTATGGGATTTATGCTTTACTGCCTCAACAAGCCTTGTTTTGCCTACCCTACACGCATGAGTATACCAACCATCACCCTGCTTATTACTTTGCTTGTTTCCTGGCTTGCTAGGAGGGATGGTAAACACGTTTGTCAAAGCCTCTACTAGAGAGGCAAAGAGTCCACTCACCCTTCCCACCCCTTCCAGGGGAAGCCCCAGGGTTGTCACTGCTTGGTTTAAAAGGGTTGAGATTTCTCCAACCCTTTCCTCGGAGAGAACCAGTTTAGCCCATTTAATGCGCCTTCCACAGAGTGAGACAACAGATTCGTCTGGGGGAGCTAATACAGGGTTACTAGGACCCTTTTTTACAGGGCACCACCACTGTGCCATGGTTAAAGAAAGTGAATTATGATCACTTTCAATCGTCGGGACCACAACCATGTCCCTCACATGGTTCCAGAGACATACATCTAATAAGATGTAGTCTATTCTAGAGGAGTGTCCTGGCCTATTATAAGTATGAGCCCCCCTATCCGAAATTGTCCGTCCATTTACTGCCCTTAGATTTAGTTCAAGGCTCAGGGAGTATAGCTGTAACGCCATTTCTGACCATTTCCTAATGGGAGGAATCTCTAATACAGGGCTCCCTATCCTGGAGTCCTCCTCGTCCTGGTCAAGGGCAACGTCGGAGCCCAAGGGCTCGAACGTGCAGTTCATATCACCCGCGACCAGGGTACATGACTTGTATGGGGTTTTATTCAGGAGGGTCTCAAGGAGGGATAGTACAGGCGACTTCCTCCCTCCCTTGGTCCCTCTGGCGTAAACATTGTAGACATTTAGAACTATTCTTCCCCTTTGGTCTCTTAAAATGATATTTTGAATATCCGGACAACCTGTCTGTAGCTCCTCTGTTCTGCAATCTAAGGAGGCTGCTACCCATATCAGTAGACCGCCCGAGGGGCGTCCTTTCCCTGTTTTCGAGGTTAGGGCAAGTACAGAGTGGGAGGAAAATCCCACCCTATGTACCGGCTCCAAGCTCCAGGTCTCTTGGAAGATGCATAAAGAGTGTTCATCAACCCAGGCATTCCAATCGGGGAGAGCCAACTTTCTTGTGATCCCTGCGACATTCCAGCTGAAAACCTTAAATTCTAGGTCCGTCACAGCTGGTGTGTCACAGGTCACAAGAACACTCGTGCTTGTAGCCCTAACCAAGGGGGCTTGCAAATAACAGAAATCTGGAGGAGTGTCTATGATGGCTACCGTCCCACTAACACTTACAATTGGGCAAACGGTAGTTCGGGGGGGGGTGATGCAACCAATTGGTCAATTCGGTTCGCTGCTTCTTTAACAGCAACTACCTCTACATTTTCCCTGGGATTCTCCACCTCCAGTCAGCAACACCCTGGCACCCACAGAGGGGTCGGCCCACTGCCCACAAGTCCACCTGCCCAGCATTTGTCCCAGTTTATCATTACCGAAGGTAAGTAACTTGTTCATCTGAAAGAAACAGGTTAGTATTAGATTCCTTACCTTAGAATAGATACCCCAGATAGATAGATAGATAGATAGATAGATAGATAGATAGATAGATAGATAGATAGATACCCCAGCAATACCAACCCCGGTGGTGGGTCTGCGAACCAATACAATCCTACACCAGAAAGTCCTGGAGGACCGAACGGCCAAAGAAGCCATCCCTCCGGACTGGACTGTCCAGGCAGTAGTGCCTCGCAAAGGTGTGCAGCGAGGCCCACGTAGCCGCCTGGCAAATGTCCTGCAAAGGGACTCCCCGGCCCAGGGCAGTAGTAGCCGCCGTGGCCCGAGTGGAATGGGCCCTCAGCCCAACAGGAGGCTCCTTCCGAGCCAAAGAGTAGCACGCTTTGATGCACAGAACGACCCACCGAGAGATGGTCCGTTTATGTACCGCCCGTCCCTTCTTCGCACCCACGTAGCCAACAAACAGTTGGTCATCCACCCGGAACTGGCGTGTGCGATCCATATAAAATGAAAGCGCACGTTTTGGGTCCAGACGATGGAGCCGCTCTTCATCCTTTAAGGATGCGGAGGCGGGAAGAAGGAGGGCAAGGTGATGGACTGCCCGATGTGAAAAGCAGAGACTACTTTGGGCAGGAAAGAAGGTCTAGTTCTCAGAACCACCTTGTCTGGATGAATGGACATGAAAGGAGGTTTGACAGAAAGAGCCTGGAGCTCACTCACTCTCCTGGCAGAGGTGATGGCAACCAGGAAGGCCGTCTTTAAAGTCAGGAGACGGAGAGGACAGGAATGAAGTGGCTCAAAGGGAGCGCACATCAAGAAGGTCAGAACCAGGTTCAAGTCCCACTGAGGCATCACGAACGGAACAGGTGGATACATGTGCGTGATGCCTTTCAAGAATCTCGTTACAATAGGGGACTTGAACAAAGAAGGTTGATCAGGCAGCCTTAGAAAGGCCGAAAGGGCAGAAAGGTAGCCCTTGATAGTGCCCAGAGCAGAGCCCTGCTGGGCAAGAGAGAGAAGAAAGAGGAGAACCTCGGAAAGAGGGGCAGAGAGAGGGTCCACAGCCTTCGCTGTGCACCATGCCACAAATCTGTTCCAAAGGCAGGCGTATACCGACTTTGTGGAGGGACGCCTGGCTGCCAGAATCACATCACAAACCTCAGGAGGCAAGTCAAATGGCCTCAACTGTCGCCGCTCAATCTCCACGCATGGAGGTGGAGACTGGACAGGTTCGGGTGGAGGACCGTCACCTGCTGCTGCGACAGAAGGTCCTCCCGAAGGGGCATGCGGATCGAGGGACCGACTGACATGCTGAGTAGCTCGGGATACCAGTACCTTCGAGCCCAGTCCGGAGCCACAAGGATAACTTGGGCCCGGTCGCGCCTGATCTTCTTCAGCACTCTGGGCAGAAGTGGTATAGGCGGAAAGGCGTACAACAGACCGCAGCTCCACTCGCGCCGAAAGGCGTCGCCGTGCGAGTGCCGTCTTGGAAACTCCAACGCGCAGAACTGATGACATTGCGCGTTCTCTTCTGTGGCGAATAGATCTAACCAAGGCTCTCCCCATTGCAGAAAGAGGCCTTTCGCCACGTTCGAGTTCAGACGCCATTCGTGATCCACCGAGCACCGACGGCTGAGTTCGTCCGCCCTGGCGTTCAGAGAACCTGCCAGGTGTTGAACCGTCAGAGTCGCGCCCTGACGTTCCAGCCATTGCCAGAGACGCAGAGCCTCCTGGCAAAGGGTCCACGACCCCACTCCGCCCTGCTTGTTGCAGTACCACATGGCGGTGGTGTTGTCCGTGAACACCTGCACTACACTCCCGTTGACAAAGGGGAGGAATGCCTTCAGTGCTAGGCGAATCGCCCGCAGCTCCAACATGTTGATGTGGAGCCAGGACTCCGCCGGAGACCAGATGCCTCTGATCTCCGCCTCTCCCAAGTGGCCTCCCCAGCCCTGGAGGGACGCGTCCGTCACAACTACGTGCTCCGGTTGGTGAAGGGAGAGGGATCAGCCTCTGACCCAATCGCGGTCCGTAAGCCACCACTGCAACTGGCTCACAGTGCCCTCCGAGATCAGGACATGGTCGGGTAGGTTGCCTTGATGCTGGGCCCACTGAAACTTCAGGTCCCGCTGCAGAGCCCGCATCCGCCACCGGGCGTGACGCACCAGAAGGATGCAGGAAGCCATCAGCCCCAGCAGCCGCAGCGTCAACCTGACCGAAACCCGGGATAACGGCTGAAAGATGGGAATCAAAGCCTGTATATCCCGGATCCGCCGTTCCGGAGGATAAACCCGAAACTGCACAGAGTCGAGAACCGCTCCGATGAAAAGGAGCTTTTGAGAGGGACACAGGTGTGATTTCGGCACATTGATGGAAAACCCCAGCTCGTGCAGGAGGTCTGCCATCATCTGAAGGTGGTGGACGACTGTCTGGGGCGAGCCCGCCTTCAACAACCAGTCGTCGAGGTATGGGAAGACTGAAACCCCTAACCGGCGCAGATGAGCTGCGACCACCGCCATCACTTTCGTGAACACCCGTGGGGCGCTGGTAAGGCCGAATGGGAGCACGATAAACTGAAAGTGCTCGTGGCCTACCGTGAACCGCAGGTAACGCCGGTGGGCCGGCAGGACGGGGATGTGAAAATACGAATCCTGCAAGTCCAACGCCACCATCCAGTCTTGCGGGTCTAGAGCAGCCAAGACCTGAGCCAAAGTCAACATCTTGAACTTCTCCTTCCGGAGGAAGCCGTTGACGTTCCGTAGATCCAAGATAGGACGTAGGCCCCCCTTGTCCTTCTTGGGTACCAGAAAGTAGTGGGAATAGCAACCACGCCCTACTTCTGGCCCAGGAACGCGCTCGATGGCCCCCTTGGCCAAGAGGGCCGTAACTTCCTCCTGCAGAAGTGTCAAGTGGTCCCCCAACACACGGTGGTTCTGCGGTGGCATGGCTGGAGGAGAGGTCTTGAAGGGGAGGGAGTAGCCCCTTCGGACGAGCTGCAGCACCCACCTGTCCGATGTGATAGAGCGCCAGCGGGAGTGGTGATGGCGAACCCTGACACCCACTGGCGACACATGGGCCTGAAAGCACGGACTAGGAGGATTTGGAGGCTGATGCTGCGGGGGGAGGTGTGGTCTGACCTCGCCGTTGTCCCCGACCGCCTCCATTGCGGAATCCACGGCCGCCACCGCGTTGAGAAGAGTTCTGCAGTGCGTGGCTGGCAGCACGTGTGGGACCGCCCCTTCTGTGGCCACGAAAGGAGCAAAACGAACCCGTTTGCTGGCGCTGGGTCAAAAGACCCAAGGACTTGGCCGTGACCCTGGAGTCCTTGAAGCGCTCCAGCGCGTGGTCCGCCTTGTCGCCAAACAGGCGACTGCCATCGAACGGCATGTCCATCAAAGTATTTTGGACATCTGCCGAAAAGTTGGCGGATCTCAGCCAGGCGTGGCGACGAATCGCCACCGTCGTGGACATCGCTCTGCCCAGCGAGTCGGTCGTATCAAGACCACACCTGATGGAGTATCTTGCTGCATCTCGGCCTTCAATCATAGCCTTGCCGAGCTTTACCCATACCTCCTGCGGGCATTTTGGCAGCAACTCCGCGACCGTATCCCACAGAGAGTGGGTTTAGCGGCCCAAGAGGCATGCGGTGTTGCAAGACCGCAGTCCCAAACTCAGGGACGAGAAGACCTTCTTTCCATATTGGTCGTACCTCTTGGATTCCCGGTCGGGCGGGGCCGACGGGAATGCGGTCTGGGAGGTCGAGGCCTGGATCACCAGACTCTCAGGGGTGGGATGGGTGGACAGGAACTTGGGGTCGTCCGGACACGGACGGTGGCGTCTGGCCACGTTCCTATCAACAGGCGAACCTGAAGCGGGCCTGGACCACGTGCCCAAAAGAACGTCTGTCAAGGCTTCGTTGAACGGCAGCAGAGGCTCCTGTGGGCATGACTGCGGTTTGAAGACCTCAGTGAGGATGTTAGGCCTCACGACCGCGACGGGGAGCTCAAGGTGTAAGGCCTTGGCAGCCCTCATCAACACCACTGAATAAGCAGCCCCAGCCTCCGAAGCCACAGTAGGAGGCGAGACAAAACCAGGGTTAGGAGAGTCGTCCAGACCACTGGCGTCACCCAAATCACCTGTCCAGTCCACATTGTACTGACACTCACGTGACAGAGGGTCCTCAGACCCCTCCCAAACCTCTCCGTATTCTACATCTTCCCCATATTCGGAGTCAACAATGTAGACCGGCTCCTCGGGGTCCTCAGGCCCCATCGGCGTCGGGCGACGCCGGTCCGACTCCGCGTCCGGAGTCGGAGAGGTCATGGGGACGGCGCCGCCCGGAGCCGGCCCCGCGCGGCGTCGGAGCGCCGCGCGGGTGCGGCGTCGGGGGCAACCCCGATGGAATCGGCGCCGGAGAGGCCGGTAGACCAGCCGGCGTCGACCCTGAGGGTCCCTGCGGCGCCGCCGTCGGAGCCGGAGCACCCGACGGCGTCGAGGCAGGAACACCCGAACCGCTAGGACCCCCGGACAGGAGCACAGGGCCCGAAGGCGCCGTAGGCCCCGTCGGAGGAGACAGTGCCCTCATGGCCATAAGGAACTCCTCTATCTCCTCACGCGACGCACCTTGCCCAGGGACCGCAGGGTATGGAGCAGGCCGCGCCGGCGACTCACGCGGAGCCGCGGGGGTGGGGCCACCCGAACCCCCGGCCGCATCGCGCGAGCGTCGGGGGGGGAGTCGGGGGTACGATGACGACGCCCCGACTTCTTGTGTTTCCTACCTGAGGAACCAGAGGAATGGTGACGACTTCCGGAGCGCTCGTGATGGCTCCTCGACCGCTCCCTCGACCTCCGGCCGGACCGGGACCGCTCTCGACGTGGGGCCGACACCCGCAGTTCGAGTAGCTTGCGGGACCGCTCCCGCCTAGCTTTACTCGTCAGGGCCCGGCAATCGACACAGTTGTCCACGGCGTGGTCGGGGCCCAGACACCGGAGGCAGAGTCGGTGATGATCCGTGACCGACATCGTGCGGTCACAACCGTCACAGTTCTTAAAACCGGGCATCCTACCGGCACCGTAACAAGTAATCAAGATTTAAAAACTTTGGTCAAAAGACCGGAGTACTACACTTCTCGGATCTGCGCTAACTGGCGCGGAAAAAAGAAGAACTGACGTCAGCGCGCGGAGGCGGCGTCTATATACTCCAGCGACGTCATCACGGCGCACGACGCCGACGTCAGACGCGGAGCCGCAGGGGACGCCTGCAGACGACGCCTACCGACGCGCAGGGGTACTGCTACGCAAAAGTTTCCGGATCCAGACTGACGCCTGGGGATATTCTAAGGTAAGGAATCGAATACTAACCTGTTTCTTTCAGATTGGCTGTTACAGAGCCGGGCTGTCAGAAACGTCATCTCGGTGCCAACCTTGGCCAGAAGGCAGAGGTTGTGCAGAAGACTTGTGTTTTTTGGGTGTTTGTGGGAGGCAAGGGGTCTTTGGTACTCACGTCACTTTGTCCCTCGGGCGGTTCTTCTGCGTCGAGGTATATCTCGAGCACGAGTCTTGTTGGGAGAAGGCTTCCTCCTCTTCTGCTGCCTCAATGTCTTCTTGGCCGGAGTCTTCACCGAAGAGGTCCGGTGTGTCTCCGATGCTTTAACAATGCATGTCTCGACTTCGAGCCAGACTGTTATGGAGATTCTTTTTTGACAGGAACGATTTGCAAGCGTCACAGTTTTCTTCTTTGGGCTCAGGAGATAAGAACAATTTGCACACTTCGTGTGAGTCGGTGCACAGATACTTCGCGTGGCACTAAGGACAGAATTTAAATGGAGTTCGATCCATCGACGGAAAGTTCACCGGGCATGGATAGGCCTTGAAGGCCGTCCACAAAGCTTTCTGATGGAAGGTCGCTTCAGATGTCAAGATGATACGCGGAGAAGTGGAAATGCGTACGGAAACAATACCATCAAAGGTAGAGAGGATTACGTGCCAAGGGGAACCCGAGTAACAGTTTCGAACCTGAGCACAGCAATACACATTCGAACCCGATGGCAGAAAAAAACGATCTCAACAATGGAGTCAATGTCCATGTGCACTATCACAGAGAGGAGTCACCTTACCTTGTGACTAGGAAAGACTTCTTCGAAGAAAAACGACTTGCAAACATCCGCACCCAACACTAGATGGCAGGAGTATGCAAAGCATGTGTATCTACAGCACAGGTCTCGAACATAGGGGTTTCCAGCAACCAGATAGTAGACGCACAATAATTGTTTTTGTATCTGGTCTCTCTTCCTATCAAGTGCACTCCTAATGTTAAATGTAAAATCTCAAAAACAGACAGTGGAAACAGACAGCGAAAACATCAGAATTGCTTTGCCATCCTGTTTCCCTTCCTTTCAAGTGCACCCCCAGTGATAAATGTACACCGAATAGGACTGCCAAGAGCGGGCATTTTGGCAACATATTTTGGATTTATTCATTTATTTGTATAATTTGTAGCTAATAAGTGTCAACTGACATTTTATTGGATTTATTTTTACATATCTTAAATTTTTTTCTAGTGACATTTGGTTCTCATGTGCCTTTTACCTAGGAAGGTGTTGAAGAGCAAGATGGGGAGGAAGTGAGTGATGATGCAAACTTATCATAATCCCAGGTCCCAATTTACAACCACCTGGCTCAAAATTGACCTACCTTCATTGCCCCATTTTCTTCAATCTTACCTCTACAAATTCTGTTTACCCACACAAGCACTCATCCTGTTTTCCTTACCTGAGCAGCTAATGTTATGCATTTATAATAGCACCCAAACTCTGTCTCTTCAGGCATTAGTCTGTGCTATTTTCAGTGTATATTGCCTTTCTGCAATGTCTAGCAACAGTTTCTAGTCCAGCAATATATAAACTTTAGGCCAGCTCTCTCTAGTGGGGAATACTGGAAGTCAAGGAGGCGCTAGGCTCTGGCAAAGAGGAGCGCTTATTCTGGCCATGAGGAACGCAAACATCACATTGATAAACCGTGCTGAGATATAGTGTAACACACCCAGAGTGACCACGAGTCTCCCTGTAACAGACAACCAATAATTTCTGTAGATTAAGCATGTCCAGGCTGGCAGTAGTTGTAAAAGGAGGGCATCCATTTTAACCCCAATGCCCAACACATGCATAAAGGATTACAGAGTAGACATTTTGAGATGAAATGTTTGCCTGTGAATGGTACATTCCCAATCATGTATTGAGTGAGTCTTCAAAAGAGATAATTGAACATAACTTCAAAGTTAAAAATACTACATATGTTCAGAGTTTCCAAATGGCCCCATGCCTTATGCTACCTTCAGTCAGTTGGAGTATTTTTGCTAACAATACACTGTTTTATAGCTTTTATTAGTGAAGGCAAGGGATAGCAAAAAAAAAAAAAACGCATGTAAAATGTGTTAGGCTAAAAAAAATTGTTTACGGTGTTACTCATGATGTGAGCCAATTGCCATCTGGGTTATCCACATGAATAAAATATAACAATAAACAATTTTTCTCAAACATTTTTGTACATTCTCTAAAGGCTCACACATTTTAGCTTCTCTGTTTACAATAGATTTTTAATTTCACAAATGGGCTTTGTTGTACAAAACAAACAAAGAACATGCTTTTGGACTATTCTTTCAAAATACCCTTCTACCCAGTTTCTTAACTTGAAATGTTTGGCTTCAATATCAGTTTTGTCTATATTTGTTGGTGGACTATAGGGGAAGCGTTGCCTGGATGCAGGTGATGAAGTGCCCAACATTAAATAGTTAGAAGGCCATTGTTCCAAGACACTGAAGAATGACTGTAAGTTCCAGTGCCGGATACCTCGTAACCTTCAAGTGAACTGTCTTGCCTCCTTACCAAAACTACTGCTTTAACTTTGCTTTGCAGCCTGAGAATCATAAAGAAAGGCAGAGCAAGTAATAAGGGCACACCTTTGTAACAACTTTACAAAATGTGTTCTCCACCAAGGCAGAAGGCAATTCAGATGTCCCCAAATGGCTGGGCGGATTTGAAATTTGTATTATTGTTGCATTTGTAATGCTTCAGACCGCTGCGGTGGTGTGTAAGCACATTTGCAGACCTGTAGCAATCTACTCAGTAGGAGCGCTATGGATGGAATAGTTTGTCATGAGCACTATATGACTAGAGTTTCAAGGTTATGCACATGGACCAGAATTGTGCTAAATCAATTTCCGTCACTGGACCTCTATGAGAAATTGAGGTGGAATGGGAAGTAGTGTCTGAGAGTAGCGATGCCTATGTGGAAAGGGTTTTAGTATTATACTTGTTTGGAGAAATTGTTCAAACCGTGCTTTAGCAAGCGTGCAGCTACATCTATGTATAGATGTACAGTGAGAACAGACAATGACCACATACCGATAACTACCATCTTTGAATTAGTCTGTATCATGCAGTCTAAATCACATGGACTATGGAGGCTAGTTACTTACCATACATGAAGGGTGATTCCATACGGAAGAGCAAACTTGCGTCTAAAATAGTATATGGTATGGAGTCCACACAGGGAAGACAGAAGAGAAATCCACAGGAGTAAGCACCATGCAATTACCCACAGAATATGCTCGAAGGACTCCATGCATAGGCATCATGGAGCCACACACAGAAATTAGCATTATAAATCAGCCATAAAATAAAATCTGATGCTTCCATCTTCGAGTGACAAATGGTAAGAAAACGAGTTACTTACCTGTAACTACGGTTATCCAGTATTGGTATCTTTCATAGATTCACATGCCTGAATCATTCCCCGTCGTCGAGGCGGGAGTCCCACGGTAAATAATATATATAATAGCAGTGCCTAAAATTTCTAGTAGTAGGCTGGAAAAGCCCAAAGGCCTAACTAGGCCTCAAAACTTAGCAGCCTATCTACATCATTATGTAAAAAGACCTGAAATAGTAGCCTCAGCCAATCAGCTGTCCTCACCCTCTAGAACCTTCCCAGCCCAGGCAGTTCTCCTCAGATTTTCCCAGCACAAGTGAGAATTAGTATCCATAGAAAGAACTGCCCTACCGGGGAGGAGGGTGGGTGCATGTGAATCTATGAAAGATACCAATACTGGATAACCGTAGTTACAGGTAAGTAACTCGTTTTCTTATCCAGTATTAGGGTATCTTTCATAGATTCACATGCCTGAATCAGAATAGCAAGCAGTAACATCATGTCTGTCGATAGAGGAAGGTGGGAGACAAAGAAAAAACATATCTATCCCCACTCAACCAGGAAGGTAATAGAGTACAAAACCTGTTTAACATAACATATGCATCAAAACCTTCAAAATATGACTGATAGGACAGCATTATAAATATGTAAACTTTAAAGCAGTATAAGAAAGACTATAAGCTATCCAACCTTAGTGAAGAAGATGCTGCAACACTGCATCACCAACAGCTGTGTCATCCTGAACCGCCGACTGCAGACAGTAATGTTCGGTAAAAGTGTGGACACTTTTCCAAGTAGCAGCTCGGCAAATGTTCTCCAGCGTCACTCCAGCGAAAAGGGCCGTAGATGTCGACACTGTTCTTGTGGAATGAGCTTTGACCTTCCTTGATAAAAGTCTGTTGGCCTTGTCATGACAGAAGGTAATTGTAGAAGACAACCACCTGGCAATAGTTGCTTTTGTGACAGCTTGACCGAAGGTGGTTCTTCCATAGTCAACAAAAAGTTGTGTAGATTTACGGATGTCTTTTGTTTTCTGCAGATAAAATTTCAAACACCTTTTCACATCCAGAGAATGTAAAACCCTCTCTGCAGGAGTTTTTGGATCCGGGAAAAAGGTTCTGAGTTTGACCGGTTGATTAATGTGGAATTGAGTTGGCACTTTAGGAATGAATTTTGGATTGGTCCTAAGCGTAACAAAGTCCTTAGAGAATTGCAGAAAAGGGTGAGTAATAGTGAATGCCTGTATTTCACTCACTCTGCGAGCAGAAGTAAGAGCCAACAGGATTGCAACTTTCCAAGTCAAAAACTTCAGTTCTGCTTTATGGATCGGTTCAAAAGGCCTTTTCAGAAGTTGGGAAAGAACAACATTAAGATCCCACTCCGGAGGAGGAGGACGAACTGGAGGGAAAGCCCGGAATAGTCCTTTAAGGAATTGTTTGATCAAAGAGGATGAACATAAGGATGGTTTGTTGGAATTCTTCCTGAATCTGGAAATTGCTGCCAGATGTACTTTAATAGAAGAAAAGGCTAGACCTGACTTAGCCAATGACAGTAGGTATGGAAGGATGGCTTCAGGAGGAGCCTGAAGTGGATGAACCTCATTATCTCCACACCATGAACAGAACCTCTTCCACTTGAAACGATATGTTTTGATGGTACTTTGCGCACGTGCTTGTGACAATATCTCCCTGCAGTCCCAGGAGATGTTTAGGTCTTTGAACTCTAGGAAGTCAGGAGCCAAGCGTGCAAGTGCAGCGATTGAGGATCTGGATGATGGATTTGACCTCCCTCTCTTGTCAGCATCGACACTGTCGGTCTGAGCCGAAACGGAGGTTGTTGAGATAGTAGGAGAAGCTCCTGAAACCAAAATTGCCTTGGCCAACGTAGAGCAATGAGGATGAGGGTGCAGTGTTCCCTCTTCATCTTTTGCAGCACCCTGGGAATGAGCGGAATCGGAGGATAAGCGTACGCAAACATTCCGGTCCATCTCATCAGGAGGGCGTTTCCTCTTGACCCCCGTCCTGGGAATCTGCTGGCATAAAACAGGCACTTGCTGTTCTGCTGTGTGGCAAACAAATCCAGCGTCGGCTTCCCCCAAAGCCGAAAAATTTTCTCTACTTGATGTTGTTCGAGTTCCCACTCGTGACAGCCCACAAACGTTCTGCTGAGACTGTCTGCTAGAGAGTTGCGAACCCCTTGTACATGCTCTGCCCTGAGGGATATGCCGTGACTTAGGGCCCATTCCCACATCTCCTGAGCTTGCAGTGACAGGGTAAGAGATTTCGTTCCTCCCTGTTTGTTTATGTAGAACATGCTGGTGGTATTGTCCGTACGCACCAGCACGGACGAATTCACAATCCTTGGTAGAAAAGCTTGTAGGGAAAGAAAAATGGCCCTTAGTTCCAAGATGTTGATGTGCATCTGTTGGTACTGATGAGACCATCTTCCCTGGATCCGAAGGTCCTGAAGGTGACCTCCCCAACCTTCCATGGACGCATCCGTAGTCAGGGTAAACTCCGGAATCTCTTGGAGAAAGGTGAGTCCCGGCGACAAGTTGTGTGCCTTTGACCACCAGAGAAGAGCCTGTTTCATTTTGACAGTGACTTTGATGCGGTCGTCGAATGATCCCTCGACCTGCTTCAACTGACGAAGTAACTCTTCCTGCAACGGTCTCATTCTGAGCCTTGCCATAGGAATGAGGTTGATCGCAGATGAACACATCCCCAGAAGGGAAGCATATATCCGAACTGAAAGTGACTTTTTTGCGGATATCTGTTTTGCTAGTTTTACGAGCGTGTTTTGTCGCTCCTGTGTCAGGTATGCCTTGCACTGGCATGTGTCCAAGACTGCACCCAGAAAAGTCAATTGTTGACGAGGTTGGAGCTGAGATTTCTTTGAATTGAGGGTCAGTCCTAGATTCGAGAAAAGTGAAAGCGTTCTGCTGACCGCTTCCATTGTCGATTTTCTGGTTGGACCTTTTAACAGCCAGTCATCGAGGTATGGGAACACCTGCATTCCCAGGGACCTCAACATTGCAGCCACTGGAGCCAGGCATTTGGTGAATATTCTGGGGGCCGATTTGAGGCCGAACGGGAGCACTTTGAACTGGAAATGGACGCCGGCCACTTGAAACCTTAGGAATTTGCGGTGGTTCGGGTGAATAGGGATGTGGAAATATGCGTCTTGCATATCCAGAGAAGCCAGAAAGTCCCCTTCGTTGAGACAATTCAGAATGTCCTTCAACGTCACCATGCGGAAACTCTGTTTCTTTAGATATTTGTTTAGTTTGCGCAGATCCAATATCGGATGCCACTCTTCCGAATTTTTCTCCACGAGGAAGAAGCGAGAATAAAACCCCATCCCTTTTTGAGAAGGAGGGACTCGTTCTATCGCATTCTTGCGTTGCATCTTTAAGGCTTCTTTGAAGAGTAAGCGCAGACGAGGGGGAGGGGGACCCCTGGGCGGCGTTGTTGGAGGCTTCTGCAAAAACTCCAAAGTGTGTCCCTTGCTGACCAAATCCAGGACCCACTGATCTGAAGTTATCTTCCGCCATTGGTGGTAAAAGGCGGAAATCTTGGCGCCCACGGGAAGGGAAAGGTGAGTGGCTGACATCCGGCAAAGCTCATTGGCGCTTGTTAGAATCTCGCCCTTGATTGCCTGAGCGTCGTTTCCCTCCTTGCCGAGAGAAAGAACCAGAGGCAGGCTGCCTGTAAGAATATTGGTAATAGGGCTTGTTGTAGTTGGATTGATACTGTCGATTTTGTTGGTTGGAATAATTGCCTCTTGATGAGTAACCACGGCCTCTTGCTCCTCTAAAGGACCCCCTCTTGTTTAGCTGTATCGGTATCAGTTTTAATAGCCAATAAAGCGTCATCAATGTGCAACAATGACTCACCATCGAATGACATGTCCAAGATTTTGGTTTGGACCTCAGGTCTGAAAGTGGTTGCCTTGAGCCAACCTTGACATCTAAGCACAATTGCTCCAGCCAATTGTCTAAAGTTGGTATTAGAAATGTCCAGGGCGCAATCAATAATTTCTGATGCCGCCCTTTCGCCTTCTTGCACAATTCTGCGCACCTCCATCTGTTGATCCTCCGGGATCAATTCAAGATATTCCGTGAGCTCAGACCACATTTGTCTATCATAACGAGCCAGGATAGCTAATGAATTAGCAGCCTTAATGGATGCTGCTGCATTTGCTGAAAACTTCTTTCCAATTGCATCAAGCCTTCTTCCCTCTTTGTCAGGTGGCGTTGAAATGGGAGCAGAAGGATTTTTGGACATCTGCTGCGCAGCCTGAGAAATGACCGAATCCGGTCGAGGATGACCGATTAAACAAGCAGGAGTATCAGATGGTGCCCGATACTTTTTGTCTATCCTTGGCAAGACTGCCGGAATGGAAGCTGGAGTTTTCATTATGTTGAGGCCTTCCTTCCATATATAACCAATAATAGGTATGGCCCTGACCACTCTCCGATGTCCTTCTTTAAAGTCATGTAAAAAGCAGTCCGACTGCTCAACTGTGACAACTAACTCAAATCGATTAGCAGCTCTCTGCATAATACTGTGGAAACCTCCAATATCTTCAGGTGGAGAGTCTGAAGGACGGGGAGGAGGTGGAGAAGGCGTAGGGATGATATAATCCTCCCAAGGATCCACCGGAGTGTTATCCGGTAACTCTCCCTCTTCCCTGCTGTCTTCACCATCATTGGAAGAACTGTCTACAACTTGAGGAAGTGGAGCAGTATGTTGTTGTGGCGACAATGGAGCTCTTGGCGACGGAGGTCTTGGCACAGTAACTGGAACAGGTGACCCAGCAGGCGCACCTTCATTGGATGGAAATCTCTGGCGATAATCTGCCAACATAGCCTGCAAATCCTGTATTAAGGAAGTTGGTAAATGTGTCGTGTCCTCAGACCGAGGAGGTCTAGTATGAGGGGACTGATATGGTGTTGAATAAACGTCATGCATATATTGTTCTTGAACTTCCTCTTCATCATCCTCCTGATATTTAATATTTAATTGAGAAGGGTGACGGGCAATCCCAAAGGGACCATCATCCTCTTCCCCTTCATCCGACTCTTCTTGCATGTATATCTCCAAAATGTGCGATGGCAAAAGTGGAGAAATATGGGAATAATCCTGCCTTTTATACGTTTTCATTTGAAAATGAGTGAATTGTATCTTTGCTGGAGGGGAACCATGCATTCGATGAGCAGAAGACCCGGTAAACTGATTCTCCGTCGACGGTCCTGTCAATGTAAAAGATCTTGCCGTCGACGAGGCTGTCAATGGTATCGTCGTCGACGAGTCCTTCGTAGTCGGGACCGTCGATAATGTCTTCGTCGACGAGACCTTCGTCGTCGGAACCGTCGATGATGTCGTCGACGGGTCCCTCGTCGTCGGGACCGTCGATGGTATCTTCGTCGACGAGTCCTTCGTCGTCTGGACCGTCGATGGTGTCTTCGCCGACGAGGCCTTCGCCGTCGGGACCGTCGATGGTGTCTTCGTCGACGAGGCCTTCGTCGACGGGTTCGACGGAGTGTTCGTCGACGAGTTCTTCGTCGACGAGACCGTCGATGATGTCTTCGTGGACGACGAGGCCGTCGATGGTGGCTTCGACGACGAATCCTTTGGCGTCAATGGTTTCGTCGACGACGGCCTTGTGGTCGTCGACGGAGCAGTAGATTTAGTCGACGGGGCCTTCGTTGAGAAGGATTTCGACGACGGTAACTTGGATTTAGACAGCAATGGTGGTACAGACATCAAAGGTGACGTAATAGCTGAAGTGGTAACCATAGAAGTAGAAGAGGAGGTAGAAGTCCAAGTAGTAGTAGGTACAGACACCAGAGAGATAGTCTTAGCCTGGGTTGTACTCACAGTTGAAGAAGCCGGTGCACTCTTAGAGGGTTCTGAAGCTTTCTGAGAGGTTTTTAACTTTTTCTGTCTCTCAGGAGAAGCATTCTCTGTGGATCTAGCTCTCTTGCTAGAAGTAGAGGCTTTGTCCTCATCATCTGTGGATGAAGACTTCAACCACAAAAGAACCCTTGCCTCCCTATCCCTGATGGTTTTCTGAGGGAAGGTACGGCAAATTCGACAGTCCTTCACCACATGTGAAGGGTGCAGGCAATATATACAGTCCGAGTGCTTGTCATCTACATGGACTCTCTTCTTGAAGCAGGTCCCACAAGGTTTGAAAAGAGCCTTCTTTTCCAACATTTTAAGGTTTGAAGATCAAAAAACTGAGTAGGCACTCAGGGAGACTCCCTTACACACGAAGTGCGGTGAAAATCTGAGGAGAACTGCCTGGGCTGGGAAGGTTCTAGAGGGTGAGGACAGCTGATTGGCTGAGGCTACTATTTCAGGTCTTTTTACATAATGATGTAGATAGGCTGCTAAGTTTTGAGGCCTAGTTAGGCCTTTGGGCTTTTCCAGCCTACTACAAGAAATTTTAGGCACTGCTATTATATATATTATTTACCGTGGGACTCCCGCCTCGACGACGGGGAACGATTCAGGCATGTGAATCTATGAAAGATACCCTAATACTGGATAACCATTATATGATCAATCAATGTATTTATCTAAGCAGTTTAGCAAATTGTGGGAGTGAGAAACCCAGAAGATATAGGCATGATACAGCCACCCATTCTATATTATTTGAGGAGTCCATCAAGGAGTGGCAGACAGCAATCTCTGGTGTGGCCACTATACTACCAGCCAGTCTCTGCTCAGAGGAGTCAACTAAGGTGTAATAGTTGGTTGAAAATCTTTAAGAATATTTCTTACGCAACCAGACATAGTAAAAGGTTTGACAGTCCATCCAGACGCTACAGAGGAGCAACCCATAAGAATGGAAATTATACAGCCAGTTGCACAAGTTACTTACCTTCGGTAACGATATATCTGTAAGAAACAGTAGTTAGTATTAGATTCCTTACCTTAAAATATCCCAAGGCGTCAGACTGGATCCGGAAAATTTTGCGTAGCAGTACCCCTGCACGTCGGTAGGCGTCGTCTGCGGCCCCGCGTCAGTCGTCGTTGTCGGGATGACGTCTGAGTACTTAGACGCCGCACTCGCGCGCTGACGTCAGTTCTTATACACAGCTTTTCAGTGCCAGAAACGCAGAGCCATGATAAAAACCAACACTGGTGCCATAAAAACTAGGGCCCTGAAAGGGGATGACCTTAACCCTAGATATCGGTTCACAGAACGGGGAGGATGGGTGGGGCGGTAAGGAATCTAATACTAACTACTGTTTCTTACAGATATATTGTTACCGAAGGTAAGTAACTTGTGCATCTGAAAGAAACAGGTTAGTATTAGATTCCTTACCTTAGAATAGATATCCCAGCAATAACAACCCCGGTGGTGGGTCGGAGAACCAATGATCACACCAGAAAGTCCTGGAGAACGGAACGGCTGAAAAAGCCATCGCTCCGGACTTGGCTGTCCAGACAGTAGTGTCTTGCGAACGTGTGCAGCGAGGCCCACGTAGCTGCCTGACATGTCCTGCAAGGGGACTCCCCGACCCAGGGCAGTAGTAGCCGCTGTGGCCCGAGTGGAATGGGCACGTAGCCCCACAGGGGGCTCCTTTTTAGCCAGAGAGTAACAAGCCTTGATGCACAAGACAACCCATCGAGAAATGGCCTGTTTGTGCACTGCCCGTCCCTTCTTAGCGCCAACGTAACCAACAAAGAGTTGGTCATCCACCCGGAACTGGCGTGTGCGATCCAGATAATATGAGAGCGCACGTTTTGGGTCCAGACGGTGGAGCCTCTCTTCCTCTTTCGAGGGATGCGGAGGCAGAAAGAAGGTGGGCAAGGTGATGGACTGCCCGATGTGGAAGGCTGTGACTACCTTGGGCAGGAAAGAGGGTTCCGTCCGCAGCACAACTTTGTCTGGATGGACAGAAAGGAAGGGATGTTGAGAAGAAAGAGCCTGGAGCTCACTCACTCTCCTGGCAGAGGTGATGGCAACCAGGAATGCAGTCTTAAGAGTAAGGAGATGAAGAGGACAGTTATGAAGTGGCTCGAAGGGAGCACACATCAGATAAGTCAGAACAAGGTTCAAGTCCCACTGAGGCATCACGAAAGGAACAGGAGGAAACATATGAGTGATGCCCTTCAAAAACCTATTTACAACCGGGGACTTGAACAAAGAGGGCTGATCAGGGAGCCTTAAGAAGGCGGAAATGGCAGAGAGGTAGCCCTTTAGGGTGCCCAGAGCAGAGCCCTGCTGGGCAAGAGAAAGAAGAAAGAGGAGAACCTCTGAAAGAGGGGCAGAAAGGGGATCCACAGCCTTTGCTGTGCACCATGCCACAAATTTGTTCCACCTGCAGGCGTATACCGATTTTGTGGAGGGACGCCTGGCTGCCAGAATCACATTAAAGACTTCAGGAAGCAAGTCAAATGGCCTCAACTGCCGCCGCTCAATCTCCACGCATATAAGTGGAGACTGGACAGGTTCGGGTGGAGGACCGAACCCTGCTGCTGCGACAGAAGGTCCTCCTGAAGAGGCAGACGAATCGGGGGGATCGACTGACATGCTGAGTAGCTCGGGATACCAGTATCTTCGTGCCCAGTCCGGAGCCACAAGGATGACTTGGGCCCGGTCGCGCCTGATCTTCTTCAGCACCCTGGGCAGAAGTGGTATAGGCGGAAAGGCGTACAACAGACCGCAACTCCACTCGCGACGAAAAGTGTCTCCGAGCGAGTGCCGCCTTGGAAATTCCAACGCGCAAAACTGAGGACATTGCGCATTCTCTTCTGTGGCGAATAGATCTAACCAAGGCTCTCCCCACTGCTGAAAGAGGCCTTGCGCCATGTCCGAGTTCAGACGCCATTCGTGATCCATCATGCACCGACGCAGAGTTCGTCCGCCCTGGCGTTCAGGGAACCTGCCAGGTGTTGAACCACCAGGGTCACGCCCTGATGTTCCAGCCACTGCCAGAGGCGCAGAGCCTCCTGGCAAAGGGTCAACGACCCCACCCCACCCCAACAGCGCTGGAATGCCTGGCTTCACCTTGGGGGTGCCCAGGAGTGTACATTTCACAGGGAAAAGCCAGGAAGGGTTCCTAAGCGGTATACGGACAGCGCCGGGACACTTCCGTTGGAGGTAGCTGTGCGCTTTACAAATGCTGGCATTTACATTTTTATTTATTTTTTGTTGCAGAACCACATGGCGGTGGTGTTGTCTGTGAACACCTGCACTACACTCCCCCGGACAGACGGGAGGAATATCTTCACTGCAAGCCGGATCGCCCGCAGCTCCAGAAGGTAGATGTGGAGCCGGGACTCCGCCAGAGACCTGAGGCCTCCGATCACCGCCTCTCCCATGTGGCCCCCCCGAGCCCTGGAGGGACGCGTCCGTCACAACTATGTGCTCCGGTAGGGAGAGGGATCTGCCGCTGACCCAATCGCAGTCCGTGAGCCACCACTGCAACTGCCTTGCAGTGCCCTCCGAGATCAAGACATGGTCGGACAAGTTGCCCTGATGCTGAGCCCACTGAAACTTCAGGTCCCACTGCAGAGCCCGCATCCGCCACCTGGCGTGATGCACCAGAAGGATGCAGGAGGCCATCAGCCCCAGAAGCCGCAGCGCCAACCTGACCGAGACTCGGGATGAAGGCTGAAAGATCAGAATCAGAGCCTGAATATCCTGAACACGCTGTTCGGGAGGATAAACCCGAAACTGCGCCGAGTCTAGAACCACTCCGATGAAGAGGAGCTTCTAAGAGGGACACAGGTGCGACTTCGGCACATTGATGGAGAACCCCAGCAGGTGCAGGAGGTCGGCCGTAGTCTGGAGGTGGCTGACGACAGTCTGGGGCGAGCCCGCCTTCAACAACCAGTCGTCTCGGTAGGGGAAGACTGCAACCCCTAACCTGGACAGATGAGCTGCAACCACCGCCATCACTTTTGTGAACACCCGTCGGGCGCTGGTTAGGCCGAAGGGAAGCACGGTAAACTGAAAGTGCTCGTGGCCTACCGTGAACCGCAGGTATTGCCGGTGGGCCGGCAGGACGGGGATGTGGAAATAGGCGACCTGCAAGTCCAACGCTACCATCCAGTCTCCTGGGTCTAGGGCAGCTAAGACCTGAGCCAAAGTCAGCATCTTTAACTTCTCCTTCCATAAGAAGCCCTTGACGTTCCAGAGGTCCAAGATAGGGCGTAGGCCCCCTTTGCCCTTCTTGGGAACCAGAAAGTAGTGGGAGTAACAACCACACCCTACTTCTGGTCCAGGAACGCGCTCGATGGCCCCCTTGGCCAAGAGGGTCGTAACTCCCTCTTGCAGAAGTTGCAAGTGATCCCCCGACACGCAGTGGTACTGCGGTGGCATGGTTGGAGGGGTCACCTCGAAGGGGAGGGAGAAGCCCTTTTGGACGATTTGCAGCACCCACCTGTCCAATGTGATGGAGCGCCAGTGGAGGGGGTGATGGCGAACCCTGCCCCCCATTGGTGTCAAATGGGCCTGAAATTTCAGACTAGCAAGGCTTTGAGGCGGATGCTGCGGGGGTGGATTTGTACTGGCAGCGCCGTTGTCCCCCGTTACCGCCGCAACGGTAACCACGTCCGCCACCGTGCTGAATGTTAGTCTGCGGCCCGTGGCTGACAGGACGTGTGGGAGCACCCCTTCCGTGGCCACGAAAGGAGTGCTGGGCAGAAGATTGCTGGCGCAGGGCCAACAGGCCCAAGGACTTGGCCGCAGCCCTGGAGTCCTTAAAGCGTTCCAGCGCATGATCTGCCTTGCCACCGAAGAGGTGGCTGCCTTCGAACGTCATGTCCATAAGGGTGTTTTGGACATCGGCCGAAAAGTTAGCCGACCTCAGCCAGGCGTGGCGGCGAACCGCCACAGACGTGGAAATCGCTCTTCCTAGCGAGTCTGTGGTATCCAGTCCACATCTGATAGAGTACCACGCTGCGTCCCTTCCCTCCGCAAGTGCTTGAGAAGGTTTCGCCCGGGCTCCCTCCGGGCACTCAAGCAGCACGGCCGCAACCGCATCCCACATAGAGTGGGTGTAACGGCCCAAGAGGCACGCAGTGTTGACTGACCGCAACCCCAAACCAAGGGAAGAGAACATGTTCTAACCGAACTGTTCATACCTCTTGGATTCCCGATGTGGTGGTGTCGTCGGGAATGCGGATTGGGAGGTAGAGGCCTGGATAACCAGACTCTCGGGGTGGGGTGGGTGGACAAGAAACTAGGGTCGCCCGGAGCTGGGCGGTGGCGCCTAGCGACGTTCCTATCTACAGGAGGACCTGTAGTGGGCCTGGACCAAGTGCCCAACAGGACGTCTGTGAGAGCCTCATTAAACGGCAGGAGAGGCTCTGGGGAGCTTACCTGCGGTTTAAGGACCTCTGTGAGGATGTTGGACCTCACGGTTGCGACGGGGAGCTCAAGAGCCAAGGCCTTGGCTGCCCTCATCAGCACCACACTGCCATGGTAGGAGGGGAGACAAAACCATTGTCTGGGGAGGTATCCAAGCCACTGGCTTCCCCTAGTTACTGTGTCCAGTCCTCATATGACGGGGTCCTCCCCCCCCCTTACCTGAGGACTTGGAGCCCGACGAGTGGTGTCGACTCACCGAGCTGTGATGACTCCGGCCCCGCGACCGGCCCCTCGACCTCCTTCGGGACCGGGACCTCGAGCGGCACGGGGCCGACCCCGCCTAGCCTTCGACGTCAAGGCCCGGCAGTCGGGGCATGACTTGTCATCGTGGTCGGGCCCCAGGCAATGTAGGCACCAGCGGTGGGGGTCGGTAACCGACATCAGTCGGTTGCAGTCGGCACAGGGCTTGAACCCAGGCATCCCTACCGGCACAGATGGAGTCGTAGACTCGAAATGGATCCAAAAAGGATCGAAAAAGCTTAGTCAAAAAGTGACTAAAGGGTACCACTTTCTCTGGACCTGCGCTGGCTGGAGCGGAAAAAAGAAGAACTAACGTCAGCGCGCGAGGGCGACGTCTAAGTACTCCGACGACGTCATCCCGGCGCCAAGGACGCCGCGACGGACGCGGGGCCGCAGACGACGCCTACCGACACGCAGGGGTACTGCTACAAAAAAAAAATCCAGATCCAGTCTGACGCCTGGGGATATTCTAAAGTAAGAAATCTAATACTAACCTGTTTCTTTCAGATATAGTATTTTCTCAGTGAGACCATACTGGAGTTGCAACGGGGAAAAGCCATAAACATGAGCATTATAGCACCAGCCTTTGTTATAGGCCTGAGGAGTCCACTCATAAGTAACAGACGAAAAGACAATAGGAATGGGCATTGTGGAAAAGGTTATTTACCCTATAAGCATATGTTCATAGTTTGGAGTGCTGTACATTCACATGCTTTGCATACTCCTGCCATCTAGTGTTGGGCTTAGACATTTGTTAGTTACCTTTCTTCAAAGAAGTCTTTTGAGTCACAAGGTATACGAGGACACCTCCCTTAGTTGTCAACGAATATGGGCTCAGAACACCATGTTAGATTATTTTTTTTAACAGCGGGAGAAAGTAGAATGAGGGATGAATAAACACAGTATGGTGCAAATGAGGATTGCAAAGGAAGCTAGTTAATAAAGGAAGAGATCTGTAAATCGGAGCCATGCACTTCCGGGGAGGAGGGTGGGCGCATGTGAACCAACAGCACTATAATCTACAAATAGATATTTCAAGGTGGCTAAGATATCCACACAATAATGCTTAGTTAAGGCGTGTTGGGTTGAACAAGCAGAAGCTTTACGTATGTCCGCAAGGGGAATATTTCCCAAGAAATACACAGCTGATATCTTCTTTCGTGTAGAGTCTGCCCTGGGTGTGACAGTGAGGGTTCTTCTAGCTTTGTGATAACAGCTCGACTATCCATCTGGCAATAACAGCTTTGGCTATACATTAGCCCTTATGAAGTTTAGCAAAGTCTATAACCAATTGATCCGCTTTGCAAAAGGGCTTAGTCTGGTCAAGGATATGAGCATGTTTGACATCTAAAGTGTGGGGTTCTCTCTGTTGTCCAGTTTGATTAATGAAGATAGCTGGGAGCTCTATGGTTTTTCTGAGATGAAAAGGGGACCAGCCCTTGGGATGAACTTTAGGGTTAGTTCTGAGTACTAACTGATCCTAATGAACTTGAATTAAGGGTTCTTTGGAGCACGAGGGCCTTTATCTCACTAATATGCCTAAAATAGGTTATGGCCACAAGAAAGACTACTTTCTAGGGAAGGTACGGGAGTGGGCAAGAGAGTAAGGGCTCAAAGGGAGGTTCCACGAGTCTGGTGAGGACTATGTTAAGATTCAATGCTGAAGCAGGGGGCACCCTGGGAGGAATGCCCCTTTTGAGGAGTTCCATGAATGCTTTAACAATGGGTATGAAAAACAGAATAATGCTCCCTATTTTGCATGTATGAAGCTAAGACTACTAAAAGTAGACGTACTGAAACATAGGCCAGTCCTGCAGATGAAGCAAGTAGCATATGGTATCCTGAACTGAAAGTTTAAGGCAGTCCAGGTGTTTGGAGATGCACTACCAGATACATCTCTTCAACTATGTGGCGCAGCTGGCTCATGTGGTAGGCTAGCTCTCGTAAGATGTCCTTGCATTCCTGTGGAATAAGCAGGTATCCCATCTTTAGGACCCGAGGTGCCAAATCACTATATTGAGCTGCATAAGGTTGGGGTGCCCGATCTGGCTTAGCTCCTGTTAAGAAGGTCCAGCCTGTACGGGAGCTTCTCATGGGAATGGATTGTCAATTGGCCGTGGGTGGGAGCTATGAGGATGACAGTCTGAGATGTATGCCGCATCTTCTGAACCAAGAAAGGAAGGAGTGAGAGAGGTAGAAAAGCATAAGCAAAGCTCCTTGGCCAATTCATCCGTATTGTAATACTGTGGGTGTCTTTACCTGAAGGCGAAGTTTGTGCTCTTTCAGGGGTGTCAAATAGGTCTATTTGAGCAGTACCCCAGTGCCAAAAAATGGAGGAGGACTTATGGGTGGAGTTCCCACTCGTGGGACTTGTCAATGCAACCTGCTGAGCAGGTGCACAAGTTTGTTGTTCATCCCAGGAAAATACTCAGCCATCAGATGGATGTGGTGGCAGGGCACCCAATACCAAGTGTTCTGTGCCAGGAGGGAGTGAAGCAGAGTGAGTGCTGTCCTGTTTCTGCAGGTACTACATAGTCATGCTGTCTGTCCTGATGAGGACTACTTTGCCCTGAGTGATGGGAAGGAAGGCTTTGAGGACAAGACGTATGGCTAGAAACTCTAGATAGTTCATGTGGTACTTTAGGTTATGAGAGGCCCAGAGTCCTTAGAAAGTGGCATTGCCGAGATGCGCTCCAGCCGGCTTGAGGGGAGTTTGTGGTAACCACGGACTATAAAAATGGGATCTAAAAAAGGCCTGCCCTGCAACAGACTGAGGCTGTTACATCACTGCAAAAAGCGAAGTGTACTGGCCTTTACCATTTCTAGATCCTCCATTTGACCTCTCGTTTGTGACCACTGAGCTGAAATGCACTATTGGAGCAGCCGCATATAAAGCCGGGCATGCGGTGCTGTGCCAATGCATGAGGCCATCCTACTAAGCAGGTGTATGAATGTCCTTACTGTGAAGCGACAATTCGGCTGAAAAAGAGACACAAGCTGCTGAAAAGCCAAGAATCTTTGCAGGGTGGGTTAGGCTATGCCTGTGACAATAGAATAAGGCCTCCAGGAAGGGCTAGATCTGTGGAGGTGTGTAGGTGGGACTTAGTGGCATTTATGGTAAACAACAATATGTGAAGGAGTGCAATGGTAACCTGGGTATGTGCTAGGTGCTGGCGCTTGACTGCACTCTTAATCAGCTAATCGTCTAAAGGAAGAAATGGATGCCGCCCCTCCATAGATGGGCAGCGACTACTGTGAGGTTTGGTGAACACCCTTGGGACAGTGGTGATGCTAAATGGCAGCACTGATAATGATGGCCACTTATTACGAATTATGGGGAGCATTGGTGTGTGGGGTGAATGGGGGCATGGAAGTAGGAATCTTCGAAGTCGAATGGCACCATGCTGTTGCCTTGTTGCAGAAGAGGGATGACATTGTGTAGCGTTACCAAGTTGAAGTGTTCAGACAGAATGTACCTTCTGAGGGGTCCGATGCTCAGGATGGGCCTAGGGGAGCTGTACTTCTTGGGGATGAGGAAGTAGATGAAGTAAACGCCTTTGCATTGATGATTGAGTGGGGTGTGGGGGACGTGGACTGGTTCTATGGCTCCTTTTTGAAAGTGAGCTTGGACCTACTCTAGAAGGTTAAAATGCTCTCTGCTGAGGGCATGATTGCAGGATGGAATGTAGGGGGGGTTGAGAACCACTGATAAAACCCACATGTCTGGTGTGATTTCCTGCAGAGGAAGAAATTCCTACAGCCTCTGACAGGTGTGTGACTGCAGGGGAAATCAATGTTTTGAGGTGGAGACTCCTTTGCCAGACCCTCCCTTTTCACTGCCCCTTTTGTTGTTGCCCCTGTAGGCACCCCTGGTATAACCTCTGTGTCTGCTTATGATAGGACTGTAGTTGCCTCTGGTAGGAAGTGGTCTTGGATCCACCACCATATGTCTCTGAAGGAAGCCCCGGGAGGTTGAAGTCTAAAGGGCACCCATGTCGTGAAGGGCTTTTTGTCAGTGTCCACGTTAAGCTTTTCTATCATCTAGTCAACTCCCGGACTGAAGACATGTCTTCGAAGGGCAGGGTGAGCAAATGCTTTTGGACATCGGGCTTAAAGCTTGTAATGTAGAGCCATGCATGGCGCTGGACGACGCTGGTGTTGACCGCTCGAGAAGTGGTGTCTACAGTATCTAAGGCGCAGGAGAAAGCGACACTGGAACCAGCCTTTCCTTCTGCCAGTAACTGCTTGCCACTTCCTGAATACTTCAGGAAAATGCTTCACTAACTCCTGCATCTCATCCCATTGCGCCCGGTCATATCAGGAGAGGATGCCTACAGAGGTAGCCAACTTCCAGTGGATTGTGGCTCCTACCGTAACCCTCTTCCCAGCAGCATCCAGTTTATTGCTCTCCTTGTAGGCCAGGGTTGCATTGCACATGGCCAGAGCTTGAACGTGCTTGTGGGCGGTATGTATGGCAAGGGAATCGGGAGGAATCCGACCGCTGATGTAGGGAGGGTTGTTGGGGGGGGGAGGGGGGTCATTTATTCTTTCTCCAACCAGGGCGTTACTACCCTGGTCTTGACTGGTTACTTGAAGGTGTCTATAACTGATTTATACATACCTTTCTGCATTAGGAGGAACTATATTATCCTCTCGAACCTGGACAATGTCTCCACTACGAAGTCGTCTTCCTCGTGGAGGACATGCATATTCACCTTATGGAAGTTGGCCTTCCACAGGTTATTGGTGATTATTGGATAGAACGCTTAATGGTCTGTGGGCTGCATACCCAATGAGCAGGGTATGGGGAGCCCTGTGGGAATATGGAAGTGGTGATGGAGGTACTGGTGGATGAAGTACATGTGGGAGGGTGCTGGTGCCCCTGTCCTTGTGTCTCTTATGATTGAGAGGTGGTGGGAGGCTTCAAAGCCTGCTCTTACTCGAAAATCAGCTTCCTCTTCTAAGGAAACAGCTCTGTGAGCTTGGGAGGTAGTTTTGCGGTGATATTCCCCAGGAGTCATGCATGGCAGGAATATGTACAGCAACACATGCTACAAACATACAAACCACTTTATACATTTCAAATGGTCACAAGACTACCTAGGAGTGGCCAAAGAGCAACCAAAGGAATGTTCAGGCAACACAATTAGGTTGTTCGTATGTACACCCACAAGATACAATGGCAGAATTCCTTGGTGTGAGAGAACGAAGCAAGAGCGTGTAAATCAGTGATTCTGTAAAGGTAATGCATTTAGTCTACTGAACAGCATTTGGGGGCAAAGTAAATTGTGAGGGGCTGAAAGTCCAGGGGGTCAAGCACAACTCCTATGCCCTTCCTGGAAAAAACAAGGAATGCACTTCAAGAAGATATTAACTTATCGACCCATTACCTAGACGCTAAGGATGGGCACCCTGAAAGGAGTGGTCATATAGGGCAATGTAATCTTTGGAGAGGGACAGTTGAATTGAAATAAGGGCATATCAGCCGGTCCATAAGGAAAAGTGGAAACAATTTCTTTTTTAAATGGAAGCGCTGGCAGAGGAATAATAAAAGGTTATGGCAGAAGCTACTTAGTCAAGATAAAATTTCACATAAAACCAATACCAATATTCTCTTTTGCCATTTAAAAAAGACTCAATACATACACATCATATTTCTTGGGGCTTGGTTCACAAATCAAACATGTTCAAGAGGACCCAGGAAGGGTCTGCTAAAAGAAGGGATACCTTTAGTGCTGCTATGGACCTACCATTTCGCAGCAGCAGCTTGTGGATGTAGCAGAATTGAGCGCAGAGCAATACAGGAAAACCAAACGCACCCCCCAGAGGCTAATTTGAGTACACCAAATAAACTTCACATATTTATAAAAAAAGAAATTATCATTGGGAATGAGAAGGTAACCTGTGTTTGTCAAGGATGAAAGAGTTGTAACAATGCCAAAGCATACTGAGTCACAACGTCTACACTTCATTGTATTAAGTGTCGGCAACTATCGAAATTCCTGAAAAATGAGTTTAATCACAGGATTTCGTAAATGCTGTCATTCTGCAATGTTTACATTAAAAAAGTAACCAACTCACAGTTTTCAGTATTTTTCACGCCTGTGGCCTGGCCTTAAATACGGGTGGCAAGCAACAAGCTAGCAAGCATCAATGAACTGTATCTAGCTGGTATTAAATATTCAGAGCCACTGTCAAAGATGCTGGCAATATTAGCCTCACCAAGGCCAAGTAACAGAAATAGTCCTATACTGCTGGTAGAGATGGCCTGCATGATTTCATGCTGTGACCAACAAGTCCAACGTCTGCTTCCAGCAGACTACATGAGATCTGTTCCATGAAGGAGACACACAAATCCATTCCTCGTGAGGTTATGCTAGGCACTGGTGTTCTTGCCAGCATTGGCACCCATGCGCTGGGGGTCTTGGGAGGGGTAGTGAATCGGACCAGGTGCTCTCATGAAGGGAGGTGGTGGTCCCATGCGGTGGAACATATGCGGACCAAAGCCTGCAAGAAACAAGGCAACAGTCATTAAATTCCACATACCAGCCTACTTTTTAGTAACTTTTACTTTGCCGTTAAGTGGATACACCATCTGCACAGCTATATCCCTAAGCTTCCCAACCCAATCACACAAATGTCCACCATCTGTAATCTCAACACCCAAATGGCTTGGCAAATGAAGAAATCTATGGATTCGCTTGCTGCCTACATTCTAATCCCTTAACACCTGTCCAAATCAATTTGACTGCTCTCTACCTCAACACCACCCATTACTCAGGACCTTGCAAACCATCTGTCCAATCATGGTGTGACTGTTTTGTGTGAAGCCAGGTTATTTGTGTTTTAGCAGGCACTTTGGAATATGATGACAAAGGGTCAATAAGGGTTAGAGGTACCTGTAAAACGGTGTGTTTCTCTACTACAAATGTACTGAATAACTTAGTCTGGTACAAAGTATCTATTACAGCATTCTGTTCTAAACTAATGCATCTATTACATAATTCTCTTCTAAACTTAGTAAAACTGGCACTAAGTCATCACTAGCAGACAATACATTTGTTTTCTATTTGCTACCTACTTCTGTTGAAAAATCCAAACCATTATTCAAATCTTGCAAAACTTATCAACTGCCGCCACTATTCCGTCTTTCATTGTATGCCACTGTATCTCGAACTTCAAGAGCACAGATCACCTGTATCTACTGCACCACAAACCTTTCTTGTGCCTTCTCAGACCGCTTTATCTCCAAATCATCAAACCCAGAATTCTTCTGCCATTAAAGCCTCTTCTTAAGTTAGTCCTTTCAAAACAGGGGCAGTTTTCTTCAGATTCAAAAAAGGTCTGAGCTACCGTATACGCACCATTCAACAGATGTCTCTTTGCATTGGACTACAAAGTGCTACTAAGAGGATCTCCCTGTATCTCACCACCATTAAGTTATGCATTCAACATTAAACAAAGTCTGTGCTTTTGCTATCAATCCCCAGTAACATTTCTGACTTTATTAACTGTAATCCCCATTAATGATGCCTCTTCAATACTACCATTCTGGATCCATCAACTGGCATTGACTCAATGGTGCACGGCCACAATGTAATGAAAATATTCAACTTGTGTATTGAACAGATCACCCTCATGTCTTTGCTACTATCTAGCAGGTAATTTCTAAATGTTATTGTTACGCAACTACTCCCCAATTTAACATGACAACTTACGGTACTCCTAGAATTGAAGCCAATGCTTAAAATTCACAGCATGCAATGGGCACGGTCTAAGGAATTAGCAGATCACAACACCAAACACAACAAAGATCGACAAGGAAGCAAAGGAAACACCGTAACCATGCAATTCAGGGAGTCCAGTGCACTGCACCACCAAAGAAAATGGCTAATGTATGCATACACAAATACTTGTTATATATATATTTAGCATTTTATTGTCACACTAGGGGAGACACAGACTGAAGATGTGAAGCATGCAATTCAACTGGAAATCTGCACTGGAAAATTAGTAGCAGGTAAATAACCTCTTTATGTGCAGTACAGCAAGAAACATTTATGATGTGTCTAGCTCTGCAAATTGTTATTTGTGTCCAATCGGTGAATTGTATGATTATACACAGTATGTTAAATTATGGCCGTGCTAGGCCTTCTACTCCATGTCTGCACTTGTGATGACTAAAACAGATGTAGAAAATAGACCAACCAGGAGGAGGGGGCCCAATGCCGGGAGGTGGAGGCAAGGCAATGTTGACAACAGCAGGGGCACTGGGAGGGAGGTTGAAAAAGTTGGAGGAAGCTTCTTCTTCTTGCACTGCAGCTGGAGGAGGAGGAAGCACTGTGGGAGAGAAGAATATCAGAAATCTATAAGCAACAAATAAACATCAGACTCCATGCACTTTACTAACAGAGCAGAAGAAGGGATCCCCACTTTCTCGTTACACCCCCCCACCTTCGAACCCCCCTAAAGTGGCTAAACATTTGTCACCATTCATCCCACTCAGATGAGACAAATCAAAGGATAGGAGCTCATGATAATTATTAAATGGAGACCCAAAGGTTCTAAAGAGTACCTAGTGTACATTAAAATCATGGGCCACCCACAATACAGTGCAAAACGATTAAGACTAGAGTCCAAGAACGGCTTATAATGAATAAGAAACAAATCATATGTGTGGAAAAGCAGAATACATGTAATCAGTTAGCAAAATCAGGACAGATTTGCAAAATGAACTATAGCTACAATTAGTGCATTCCATGCTAGATGGACAGCATTAACCACTTACACAACCCCCTTCTAATCAGCCCTTCACAAATTACTTGGGATAAGACCTAACACAGGAACGATTATTATGACTGACTATTCCCTCTTCCTCGGGGGTCGCAAACTAAACCAGAGTTCCATAACATAACCCAATGAACAAAGACTGCTTGTGGGCAAATAAGTACAATGTAAGACCTAGAACCTTCCATCACAACTATAGTAAATAAAAGCACATAACTTGTGGAACAGTAAAATAGTGCAAAGTACTTTACTTAAAACCAATGGGGGCAATCCATACTGGAAACCTTGGACCATATTTTTATATGAATAAGCTGCTTCTGATATAAAAGAAAATGCACAGAAACGTCAATTTAAGAAGGACATCTTGAAAAGCAGCACAGTAAGGTATGTAGAAGTTAGAGTGAACTAAACATAATTCGATAACAGTGTACTGCTTTACTGAATAAAACTGTTGCTAATTCTTACTAAACTGACAAAACAATATAAAACTGCAACCTTGATTATAGTGCCTTGTCTGCCACACCCAATTCCATTTATTCAGCACACAACAGGAATCCAGCAGATCACAATGAAAATGAAAAGTGCTTGGGCGAGAGCCAAGTTACGTGCAAAGCATAGATCCATAAACAGTTTCCTTTCAAACTGTGGACCTCACTTTGATGTAACCATTTATTGTAGAGCATTAGCACTGCTTCTTATTATTATATTATGAGAGCGCTAATAGTCTGGATAGCTACATCGCTAATCTCAGGTGGGTGTGTTAAGATGGCAAAAATATATAACCACTGCATGTCATAATTTCTTTAGCTGTTGAGTAGCAAAATTGAAATGCATCAGTTATTATGTTTCTATCATTACCCACAGTAGACTAACCAACCCATGCTTCCTTGAACTCCTGCATAACAGAGAAGAAAAGAAATTGCTCAGCTGTCTCGGTCAGTTCATTATTGCAGACCTAAAGCCCTGTTAAAGCATTTCTATTTCAAAACGAACTCCCCAAGAGGAAGGGCATCAAGCCTAAATCTAGTACACAGAGACAGCAAATGTGGTAGATACATAACCTATCCATATTGCCCACGCTCTATTGGAAATGTAATGGTACATACAGTAAGTCTTGGGTATGAGTAAGCGAAAGGCAAAATCTAAACTGAAGTGTTGACCCGAGTCATAGAGTCTTACACTTGTCAACATTGTGTCACTTTTACAGGTGGCATCGGGAGAATGCCCCATGCGCAGGATCCCTTCTGGAAGCCCCTGGTTTGGCATGCCAGAAGATAAGAGTTTTCCCAGGCAGTGGAAGTATACTGCCTGCATTCCTGTGGTAGAAGGGGGACGATGCAAACACTAAAAAGAGGAGAATGGAAACTGAGCTACCTTTCCATGCAGACTTTGCTATCGAGGGGCTGCTTGGTAGTTCTTCCTGGGCACTGGTGTTTTGTTGAAGATAGGGGTGAGGAGATGTTGTTCATCGTGAGGAAGTTTCTAGAAAAGTCCTAGCCTATTGTCTATACCGGATTACTGCTTCAGAAAGGATGATGGCAGGCAGGCACAGAGAACTCACAATCCATTGTGCCCATGTTTTAGCTGCACTTTCTTAAAGCCATCCCCGTTGTGACATGCTCTGATAAGCATCGCTATACAAAAAGGCTGTGTGAAGAGCAGCATGGCCACATTTGAAAGAGAAACAATACAACTTTGTTACAGTTACAAGTTCATTATGACCAAGGAAGAGCGAGCTCCACATAGTGACCAGGGCTGGTGTCTGCCTGACAGCCAGTCTCCCAGAGGAGAAGCGGCATCACCTGAAGTCTTCACGTTCCCCTGAAGAAGCCGAGGGTTTGCCTACAGCTTAGGAGTCTGCCTGTTCTGCAGGAGAGACTATCCAGGAGAAGCCCAGCCCAT
The DNA here is from genome assembly GCF_964261635.1 of Lissotriton helveticus. NCBI lineage: Eukaryota > Metazoa > Chordata > Amphibia > Caudata > Salamandridae > Lissotriton > Lissotriton helveticus. Next base: position 982,950,519 of record NC_136068.1, read on the forward strand.
TCCCAGCACGAGTAAAGCCCAGAGAAAGTGACTACTTAAGAGAGTGGTAATTCGAAGTGACCTGTGCCATGAGTAGGCCTCCCTCCTGAAAACTGCCACCAAAAGGCCACACAGATTGAACAATCATCTTGTCCGTTCGTACAACAGAGGACCATAATCTAGTGCTGCCACCACAGATGTAGGAAGAAGGTGGGTCGCAGTTGGAAAGGCAATAACTGCAAAGGACACATTCTCGCTGACCAATCAGCCCAGGGGAGGTCACAACTGCCTTGCCCCAGTATCCGTCTGAATTTGAGTGGTGGGGGGCACAACTGCCAAACACCTAGCAATCACTGTCAGGACCTGCCATGCTGGATTCATCAAGCAAATCCTGTTCCGAAAGGAGGTCACCATACACACTGATGGGAGCAATGTCAGATTCAGGGCTTTTGGTTGTGCAGGACATACCTTTTTCTCCTCCCGATTTATTTACTGTGCAGAAATATTTGTCCCTCGTTCGGACCAATCACTTCCTAATTACTTACACAATTCCTATTCGCTTAAATCGGGTATTATCCATTCCACTTAAATAACATGAAGCCCACTTGTGCGTAGAACAAGTTTGATATTACAAAGGCTGATGGGTTATTTAAGCAACAATGGGCAGAAAAACATCTACCAAAGAGTCAAGAAGCTTTACTTAACAACTGGTATCTCCGTCTATCTAGTAAGTTTGAACGTCTCTACAACAACTACTAGTTTTGGGTGGCATAAGGTTAATAATCCATGGTTCTCAGCAGAATTATGGGAAGAGAGGCTAAAAGTAAGACAAGCGGAGGGAAACATTGTGCAGACATGCTTGGCTTATTGAGCACGCCTGAGAGTTTATAAACATTCACTTGCCAATGCCAAAACCTCCAATTTGTGTAATTCTGTTACATCAACAGCCAACTGTCCAAAAAAGTTATTTCAAGTGGTTTCAAAACTCTCAAATACCGAGTGCACAATTTCTTTCAACCCAATACACAATTATTTTGTGATAAGTTAGCTTCACACTTCACTAAAACAAAAGCAGGGATACCACTGAAAGTATTACAACCAATTTGGAGGAAATAAGATGATAATTAACCAGGCTGTCCTAAATTACCAAGTCACCTATTAATGTCATAGTGAGTTCACTACCTACATTATCTGAGCTAAATGTAGTGAGTTGGGTTACTTTCTCAAGAATCTAGATCCCCTGATATTTCCCTGAAGAAGAAATTTAATTCTATTTCCACTGCTATTATTCCTGCAATCCTCACCATTTTATACTCTTTATTTAAACGCAGAATTGACACTTTTGAAAAAACTCAATAATAACCTGATAGATTAGGCTAATTACAGACTCTGGTCTCCACTGCAGGCAGTCTCCAAGATTGGAGAAAAGTTGCTTCTTTTATTAGTGGAATATCTGGAAGAATATCATCTCCTTGACGACAGTCAAATTAAATTTAGGACTGGGAACAAAAGCTGCTTTAATAACACTAGTCAATTATTTAAACGCCAATCTAGATTGTGGCATCTCGACTTGATCCATCTTACTTGATCTATCAGCCACTTTCCTAGTAGTGGATCTCTTGATATGGAACAAGTGTTTGGAGGAAGTAGGGTGAAATGGAACAGCTAGAGATAGCAGTAGCTCCTTTCTACAAAACAGAAAAAGCTCTCTGATGTTACTTTATTTTCTTGTAAAGTTGTTACATCTTCATGTGGAGTACCTTAAGGCTCCTCTCCATCGGCAGGTCTCTAACATTTACGACAGCTAGCCAACATTATTAGAATTTTTTACAGCTGAATAATTTTGTATTTGCATGATAACCAGTTTATTCTAAGATTTGCAAAACCTTTATGGGAGAATCTGGACCCAACAGGAATCCTTTCAGCAATGTTGAGTTGCATGAACTGCAATTTGAGACTTTATGGGTCAAAGGCCGAGGTTCTAGTACAAGGCAGACCCATGGTCTTCTCCTGGATCCATGAACTCTGGTACCTACAATTTCTGTTTAATAAGGAACTTACCTTGATTCAGATAAATTATTTCTGCAGTTTCCACATGTTTCCTCCAACTTAGAAAATTCTTTTTTTTATCCTTGGTACATAAAAATGTTTAATCATTTAGACAAGCTCTGAAGTTTTATTTATTCTGTAGAAGTTATTGATCTGTCCTCAAGCAGTTCTAGTACCATGAAGCATTTAGGCGTCTGTATGCGCTTTATAAATAATCTTTTTCATTCATTATGGAACAAGTTGCTGCTCCCTCACTTATGACCTCACCAAGAAACCGACCACTCACCTCCTGGGAGCCCTGGGACAGGCTCCAGCCTTATCCCGGAATCAATTATGCCATCTCGTTCTTTCTCCTTTCCTCTAGCGGCCTGCGACCTGAAAAAAAGAGACAAGAGAAAACCACTCATTAGAAAGAATTAAGATAGCACTGCAGAATAAACTGGAGCCTGGATGTGTCAGGAGTCAACTCTGGCTGTCTAGACTGCCCAGTTGTAGAAGAGGAGACAAATAAGGGAAGTTGAGACTAGAAAGAAATATCTATAAAGCTGGTCTATCCATACTGAAGTAGGATACTATTTAAGATCTGTAAATCAGAGTCACAGGAATTCCTTGCCATAATGCCTCCCTTTTTTTAGTTTAAAAAACTGTTTGACTGACTGGAATGTTCAAGCTGTCACTATGACCTTAGGAGTGTGAGTGAGAGAACTCGTGATGGAGTGCCAGAAATGGTGTTGCTAAAATAAATACAATAACTGCACTCAACTCTTGTTTTACTTTGTGGCTTTCAAGCTTTCATCTCGAACCCGATTCCCTGATTTCATTCAATATTTCCTTTCTGAGTGGCAATGAGTCCCAACAATGACAGGTTACTGGGAAAGCAAGAAACATGGGCAACAGAATATGCATTTTAAATCAGCTCGAATTTACAATTAAAACCAATCCACTGGGCTGTCTCCTGTCCTCCCACCTCCTCCTTTTCATAGCTGGCCTTGCTCTAATCCCTCAGGCAACCCTGCTTTACTGAGAATTGTCAAGCTTCCTCAAAATGTTATCATAGTCAAAAATGATTCCTTCATCAAAATAGTACGTAACTTTGAAAGATTTAACCTGCCTTGCACCCTCAATCAATCTCTGCTTAAATCCCCTTCAGGTTTTACAAATGATGTCAAGTGCCTGGAGGACGAACTGAGGGTTTTTCAGTGGTGCTTCTTACACAGATCCAGTCTCGTGATCACATCAGCCTCTCCCAAAGTAGCTATTCTTTCATGCATGTGGGCAGACTGTGTCTACTGATCCAAATTCATTTGTGTTTTTTGATATATGCACATTCTAATTCTGCCCTTTAATTTCCTCGCTAAAACCAATGGGCTCACCAATTTTGATTATTCTATAGATTCTACGATGTCTGCCTCACACAATCTGCTTACCTCCTCTTGCATCATACCCCCTCAGTGATATTGGAATGCTCCTCATCTAGCAAACAGGACGTAGGATGTATAAGTTCTTTAACATTTACTGGATGAGCAATTCCCTTCGAACATCCCAATCTTCTGTTACACATTGCAAGAAACTTGTTCTTCCACTAACCTAAATAATTTTCCTAGATCCAAAGAACCTGGTCGGGATGGTGATTGTCAAGCACAAAGTCTAAACCTTTTTTCTTTCCAACTCAGTATTTTCTATCGCACCACTTCTATTTCGCCATTTGCTTCTCGTCCTTTATACTGAATACTCGCAATAAAATATGCCAATAAAGGGAACCTACCCCCACAGTACCCTATAGGAGATAAATCAACTGCATCTAAAGTTAAAACATTCAACTTCGTGCTCCTCTATGAACAGCAATTAGCCCATGTAGCAACGTCTTCGCTAAGTAACATGACACTGCAATTAGGAGGGATAAAGACTTCTATTACACTGCTCACTTCGGATCATTCCTTCTCATGCAGAGCCAAAACTTGAACTTCTTCACTGATAACACGGTGTCGTGTTTACATACCTGAACAAAATATCGGATCTTCCTACATATAAAGAGTCTTCTTTGAAGGACAATCACCAAATATCCCCAAGTGTCTGATGCTGCACCACCTAAAACAAGTTGCCCTATTAGAAAAAAACTAGAATCTTCATCATGTCCTTTCTGTTTAACCTTGCTACCTCAATAATCTTGTATCTTTTTTCCCAACCATCACATTTACGCCACTATGACTAGACCCCCTAGGCTCACTCTTGCTATGTTACACTCTCACAGCTTTGCCTAAAAGAGGTACATGAACACAGACGTTTCGCCTGAATTTGTTTAGAATACTTGAATATGAATTAATTTGTCTCTGATAATTTTGTCATATTAATCCTTGAATTTACAAGTGGATGTCAAAGTACTCAGGACTGAAACTTATTGTTCATCAGACTCTCTGGAAAAACAGTAGGACTCTCCAGTACCAATTTCTTCTTGGCTCTAAAATTCTCCTCTAGAGCCAACATTACCAGTAAGGAGTAGTTTCTGTCCTGTAACTCCAGTTCTGTAGTAGGGGTATCTCTGTTATAGTCATAATCTAGTGAACAGTCCCGCCCATGTGCGTGGACCCCAGAGCAATCAAAAATAATCTCTTAGAGTGTTGGTTTTTGCACTCTTTGATGTCAAATATGCCTTCTTTATTTGACGAATGCCCGGAGTGCTCCAGGAAGATGGCTAAGTCAGACCCTCATGAGGTGTGTATCCTCTGCCTGCCCTCTTCTCATGTTCCAGAGGAGTGTGAGATCTGTAAAGGCTTCTCTGGCAGGACCCTGAAGGACAGGATGAAGATCAGACTTCAGGGCCTCGAGGAAAGGAGGCTGAAGGCGCAAGGTGGGTTTGGAGGGGCTTCATCTGCCCATGCTGAGGCCTCTGGGGGCTCCCCAGGGGCAGGAAGTCCAGCAAACGTCCACAGTCTCCGTCTGGGTCGGTAGCACTGACCACGACGTCGAGAGGAAGGTCCACGGCCAGCTCCCGGTCTCCCCAGGACTCTGGGTCGAGAAAACGTCAC